>NC_091285.1:516668071-516968335 GCF_032444005.1 Ranitomeya imitator
TGTGGTGACCGCCGGCTCCTTCCTGCACCCCTCCTACGGTCACTATTGGCGATCGGGTTCATTTTGATTTAGGTATGCGTTATTTTTGTATCATTTGGCATGTAGATATCAGTACCTGAGCCCTAGTTTCCGATAGGTATATTTCTTACATCGCTATTATCTATAGGGGTTACAGAACATAATGATCTATTTGCAGTATACCATATATGCCATAGGTGTTACAGAGCATAATGATTTATTGGGACTATACTATGTATGCCATGACCTATAAGTAATACCGTATATACTCGAGTATAAGCCGACCCGAGTATAAGCCGACCCCCCTAATTTTGCCACAAAAAACTGGGAAAACTTATTGACTCGAGTATAAGCCTAGGGTGGAAATGCAGCATTTACCGGTGAATTTCAAAAATAAAAATAGATCATTATTTCCCCATAGCTGTGCCATATAGTGCTCTACACCATTCATATTTCCCCATAGCTGTGCCCCATATAGTGCTCTGCACCGTTCACTGTGCCCCCTAGCTGTGCCATATACAGTGCTCTGCACCGTTCACTGTGCCCCATAGCTGTGCCATATACGGTGCTCTGCACCGTTCATTGTGCCCCCTAGCTGTGCCTTATACGGTGCTCTGCACCGTTCATTGTGCCCCCTAGCTGTGCCTTATACGGTGCCCTGCACCGTTCATTGTGCCCCCTAGCTGTGCCTTATACGGTGCCCTGCACCGTTCATTGTGCCCCCTAGCTGTGCCTTATACGGTGCTCTGCACCGTTCATTGTGCCCCCTAGCTGTGCCTTATACGGTGCTCTGCACCGTTCATTGTGCCCCCTAGCTGTGCCTTATACGGTGCTCTGCACCGTTCATTGTGCCCCCTAGCTGTGCCTTATACGGTGCTCTGCACCGTTCATTGTGCCCCCTAGCTGTGCCTTATACGGTGCCCTGCACCGTTCATTGTGCCCCCTAGCTGTGCCTTATACGGTGCTCTGCACCGTTCATTGTGCCCCCTAGCTGTGCCTTATACGGTGCTCTGCACCGTTCATTGTGCCCCCTAGCTGTGCCTTATACGGTGCTCTGCACCGTTCATTGTGCCCCCTAGCTGTGCCTTATACGGTGCTCTGCACCGTTCACTGTGCCCCATAGATGCTCCACATTAATCTGTGCTGCCGCTGCTACTGCTGCAATAAAAAAAAAAAAACACATACTCACCTCCCTTGATTGCAGCTCCCAGCGTCTCGTTCCGGCGCCTCCATCTTCCCGGCGTCTCTGCTCTGACTGATCAGGCAGAGGGCGCCGCGCACACTATATGCGTCATCGCGCCCTCTGCCTGATCAGTCAGAGAGCGCAGACGCCGGGAAGATGGAGGCGCCGGCCGGGAAGATGGATCGGCGCCCGGCGGCTGGAACGAGGACAGGTGAATATAACATACTCACCTAGTCCTGGCGATCCTCGCGCTGTCCCCTCCTGTCTTCGGCGCTGCAGCTTCTTTCTCTATCAGCGGTCACCGGCACCGCTGATTAGAGAAATGAATAAGCGGCTCCGCCCCTATGGGAGGTGGAGCCGCTTATTCATTTCTGTAATGAGCGGTCCCACGTGACCGCTGAAGAGAGGAAGAAGCTGCAGCGCCGAAGCCCGTGGGACGGCAGGGACAGCGCGAGGATCGCTGGGACTAGGTAAGTATACCCCAGCGCCCTCAGCCCCTCACCTGCCGACCCCACCGCTACCGTGACTCGAGTATAAGCCGAGGGGGGCACTTTCAGCCCTAAAATTTGGGCTGAAAATCTCGGCTTATACTCGAGTATATACGGTATATGTTTTATATTATTCTTTTTGCCGCTGGTCACCCATCCCGTTTTTGTTGTTTATATGCACTGTGGTCTTATCCACTGTTTCACTCTGGTTTTATAAAAAAGATGTTATTTAATAAAGTTGGATATTTTTATAACAAAGTTTTGGCCTTTTTGATCATCCTTTTTGTTCTTTTGGGTTTTGTTCTATATTTGATGATTGGCCATTTATTTGTCCTATCGGTAGTGGCTACATGACTAATTACTTACTACAGTATTGATATTTATAATGTCACTCAGATTTTTGTTGGCCTTTATTTATGCTGTTGTTACTGTGTTCTGCACAGGTGATTCTCGTTCCAACAAAATGGACTATAAAGCCAAGGAGAAGGTTTGGCTTAACCAGATCGAACAAGTGTTTGGTGGTGAGACCACCGACTTGCAGCAGTCCGGCAATCACAATTGGGATAAACAGTTCTCTGACCTCCAAACGCTATTTGTAAAAAGGACCAAAATATGGTGGAATCGGGCTCTCTTAGAAAAATATAGATCCCGCAAGATAATCCCTCGCGGTCTACGCATTAAAGTGATTCCAGCCTTTCCCATAGATGACGACACCTTTATATCAATGTGGGAGGAGGCGTGTACGAGTTGCTCTGCTACTTTTATACAACTATTGATTGATTTGAACTCTAAATCCATTCTATCATTAGACTCCTCAATTGATGTAGCTTTATCTGAGTTCAGATCTAATTGCCCTAATGAACTATTTAAGCAATTTGAGATACAACTAGAAAAGACATTAGATGCTTTGGTCAAGAATATAAATGAGAACCAGACTTCGAAGTTTAATCGAGATATAAAAGATTACCACCAGAGTAACAATGTTTTTTTCTGGAGAACAACATCAGCTAAAACCATGCGTACTAAACGTACCCCTTCCGTCTCATCTGTATCCTCAATAAGTGAACACTCTGATTCAGCTTCCTCGTCTGTTACGACTCGGTCAGGGGCAAATTATAAGAGGACTCGTGAACATAACTACCATCCATATAGGAGGAATGATCGTGGTTCACCGGTTGGCCCCAAAAGGGACAACAAGGTAATTAATCTCAGTCATTACAAATTTTCTGACACAGAGTTGTCTTTATTAAGTAAGGGCCTCACATTTTCTCCAGCATCCAAATTCGACACTTTTCTGGCTATTAAGGACCTACATATCTTTGCCAGATCTTTACTATTCAAAAAACACTTTCATGATGGTAACCTACATGCTTTATTTCCCACAGAGGAGGAACAATCCACCTTGAGAATCTTGGAGGAACTCTACGCTGAACATCATACACCGATTAATGGTAAGATACCTCCATCGATTAGATCTCGGTCCAAGAAGTTCCCCCCTCTCTCTACCTGTGCCAATGTGGATTTATTTGTTAAGATTGTCACGAAGGACCTAATGGCAATTCCTAGGTCCATTGCTAATGATAACCTATCACGCCGTGAGCGTGACTGTCTTAAATCACTTCAACAACTACCTGATGTTGAATTCAAACCAGCCGATAAGGGTGGCAACATAGTCGTATGGCCAAGATCCATGTATGAAAAGGAAGCCTATCGTCAGCTCAATGATAAAGTGTGCTACAAAAAACTGACGTGCAATCCCTTATCAACATTTAAAACACAGTTACAATTGATTTTGGATCGGGCAGTAGAGACGAAGGTCATTACAAAAGAACTAGCAACTGCTTTAGTTGTTACCGAACCTACCATCCCTACCCTTTATCTACTGCCCAAAATTCATAAAAACAATACCATCCCACCCGGTCGGCCTATTGTTTCTGGAGGGGGGAACTTCTTGGAGCATGTCAGTCGATGGATCGATTCTATCTTGCAACCATGCGTGGAGAGTCTTCCATCATTCCTTAAAGATACTGGTGCTTTCCTCAAATTAATTGATGGCATTGAAATTGACCCTGAGTCCGTCATGGTGGTGGCTGACGTTGAATCTCTTTATACCAGCATTAGGCACCATGACGGACTTAGGGCCACCAAATATTTTCTTAATATGTCTAATTTTCCTGCTTCTTTTCAAAATTTTGTTCTTGAGTTACTGGAGTTTGCTTTGACCCACAATTTTTTTACGTTTAAGGGGTCCTTCTTCCTGCAGCTCCAGGGAACAGCCATGGGTGCGGCCTTTGCGCCGTCCTATGCTAATCTGTTCCTGGGGCTGTGGGAGAGGGACCTCTCCCTGTCAGATCTTGCCTCATCTATGGACCGTGTCCCCCTTTGGACACGGTACATAGATGATGTTTTTCTGATCTGGCAGGGTCCCACCCTTCTTTTACATGAATTTATGAGTTCTCTTAACAATAATTCCATCAACGTTCATATCACTTACCATCATGATATTTATAGTGTTGAATTTTTGGATGTCTTGATTAAGCGTGACAGCTTTAACCTTTTACAGACTGATATATTTAGGAAGCCTACCTCCACGAATTCTCTCCTACACGCCTCCTCTGCCCATCCTAGACATGTTGTTCAGTCAGTACCCACGGGACAGTTCCTCCGCCTTCGGAGGATCTGTTCTGACACAGATGATTTCGAGAAACAAGCAAATGATTTGAAACTAAGATTCTATCAAAGGGGGTATAGTCATCGTATGGTTAAGAGGGCATATAACCGAGCTAGACATGCTTCCCGCCACGATTTGATTTATAAATCTGTTGTCAAACCATCTGATGGTAAGATTCGGTTTGTAACAGATTACCATAGTCAATTTCCAGCTGTTCGAGAGGCCCTTGCTAAATCATGGCCAATTCTGTGCATGGATCCTGTCCTTTCTCTATATTTACCAAGTACGCCAGTTATCACCACAAGGAGGTCTAAAAATTTACGTGACCTTTTAGTACACAGCCACTATGTTGGCAATATCAGAACCACCTTTTTAGATCAATATCCTAAAAAATTTGGTTGCACTCCTTGTGGTCACTGCGTGGCCTGCCCTGTTATGTTTGCTAATGACAGGTGTTATGAAGGCAATCCAGAAACACAGTGTGCTTAGCGATCAGAGCGCACACAGTGATCTGACAAATACCCAAAAATACAAGAACGAGCTCTGAGACGTGGAAACTCTGTAGACTGCACACCTGATCCTATCCTAAACACAACTAAAAGCGGCTGTGGATTGCGCCTAACAACTACCTAGGCAACTCGGCACAGCCTAAGAAACTAGCTAGCCTGAAGATAGAAAAATAGGCCTGACTTGCCCCAGAGAAATTCCCCAAAGGAAAAGGCAGCCCCCCACATATAATGACTGTGAGTAAGATGAAAAGACAAAACGTAGGGATGAAATAGATTCAGCAAAGTGGGGCCCGATATTCTAGGACAGAGCGAGGACAGTAAAGCGAACTTTGCAGTCTACAAAAAACCCTAAAGCAAAACCACGCAAAGGGGGCAAAAAAAACCCACCGTGCCGAACTAACGGCACGGCGGTACACCCTTTGCGTCTCAGAGCTTCCAGCAAAACAAAAGACAAGCTGGACAGAAAAAAAGCAACAAAAAAGCAAAAAGCACTTAGCTATACAGAGCAGCAGGTCACAGGAACAATCAGGAGAAGCTCAGATCCAACACTGAAACATTGACAAGGAGCAAGGATAGCAGCATCAGGCGGAGTTAAGTAATGAAGCAGTTAACGAGCTCACCAGAACACCTGAGGGAGGAAGCTCAGAAGCTGCAGTACCACTTGTGACCACAGGAGTGAATTCAGCCACAGAATTCACAACAGTACCCCCCCCTTGAGGAGGGGTCACCGAACCCTCACCAGAGCCCCCAGGCCGACCAGGATGAGCCGCATGAAAGGCACGAACAAGATCGGAAGCATGAACATCAGAGGCAAAAACCCAGGAATTATCTTCCTGAGCATAACCCTTCCATTTAACCAGATACTGGAGTTTCCGTCTAGAAACACGAGAATCCAAAATCTTCTCCACAATATACTCCAATTCCCCCTCCACCAAAACCGGGGCAGGAGGCTCAACAGATGGAACCATAGGTGCCACGTATCTCCGCAACAACGACCTATGGAATACATTATGTATGGAAAAGGAGTCTGGGAGGGTCAAACGAAAAGACACAGGATTGAGAACCTCAGAAATCCTATACGGACCAATAAAACGAGGTTTAAATTTAGGAGAGGAAACCTTCATAGGAATATGACGAGAAGATAACCAAACCAGATCCCCAACACGAAGTCGGGGACCCACACGGCGTCTGCGTTTAGCGAAAAGTTGAGCTTTCTCCTGGGACAAGATCAAATTGTCCACTACCTGAGTCCAGATCTGCTGCAACCTATCCACCACAGAATCCACACCAGGACAGTCCGAAGACTCAACCTGTCCTGAAGAGAAACGAGGATGGAACCCAGAATTGCAAAAAAATGGAGAAACCAAGGTAGCCGAGCTGGCCCGATTATTAAGGGCGAACTCAGCCAACGGCAAAAAGGACACCCAATCATCCTGGTCTGCAGAAACAAAACATCTCAGATATGTTTCCAAGGTCTGATTGGTTAGTTCGGTCTGGCCATTAGTCTGAGGATGGAAAGCCGAGGAAAAGGATAGGTCAATGCCCATCCTACCACAAAAGGCTCGCCAAAACCTTGAAACAAACTGGGAACCTCTGTCAGAAACAATATTCTCAGGAATGCCATGCAACCGAACCACATGCTGAAAGAACAAAGGTACCAAATCAGAGGAGGAAGGCAATTTAGCCAAGAGCACCAGATGGACCATTTTAGAAAAGCGATCACAGACCACCCAAATGACTGACATCTTTTGAGAAACGGGAAGGTCAGAAATGAAATCCATCGAAATATGTGTCCAAGGCCTCTTTGGGACCGGCAAGGGCAAAAGCAACCCACTGGCACGAGAACAGCAGGGCTTAGCCCTAGCACAAATCCCACAGGACTGCACAAAAGTACGTACATCCCGTGACAGAGATGGCCACCAGAAGGATCTAGCCACTAACTCTCTGGTACCAAAGATTCCAGGATGACCAGCCAACACCGAACAATGAAGTTCAGAGATAAGTTTATTAGTCCACCTATCAGGGACGAACAGTTTCTCTGCTGGACAACGATCAGGTTTATTCGCCTGAAATTTTTGCAGCACCCGCCGCAAATCAGGGGAGATGGCAGACACAATGACTCCTTCCTTGAGGATACCCGCTGGCTCAGATAAACCCGGAGAGTCGGGCACAAAACTCCTAGACAGAGCATCCGCCTTCACATTTTTAGAGCCCGGAAGGTACGAAATCACAAAGTCGAAGCGGGCAAAAAATAACGACCAACGGGCCTGTCTAGGATTCAAGCGCTTGGCAGACTCGAGATAAGTCAAGTTCTTATGATCAGTCAATACCACCACGCGATGCTTAGCTCCTTCAAGCCAATGACGCCACTCCTCGAATGCCCACTTCATGGCCAGCAACTCTCGATTGCCCACATCATAATTACGCTCAGCGGGCGAAAACTTCCTGGAAAAGAAAGCACATGGTTTCATCACTGAGCAATCAGAACCTCTCTGTGACAAAACCGCCCCTGCTCCAATCTCAGAAGCATCAACCTCGACCTGGAACGGAAGAGAAACATCTGGCTGACACAACACAGGGGCAGAACAAAAATGACGCTTCAACTCCTGAAAAGCTTCCACAGCAGCAGAAGACCAATTAACCAAATCAGCACCCTTCTTGGTCAAATCGGTCAATGGTTTGGCAATGCTAGAAAAATTACAGATGAAGCGACGATAAAAATTAGCAAAGCCCAGGAACTTTTGCAGACTTTTCAGAGAAGTCGGCTGAATCCAATCCTGGATGGCTTGGACCTTAACTGGATCCATCTCGATAGTAGAAGGGGTAAAGATGAACCCCAAAAATGAAACTTTCTGCACACCGAAGAGACACTTTGATCCCTTCACAAACAAAGAGTTAACACGCAGGACCTGAAAAACCATTCTGACCTGCTTCACATGAGACTCCCAATCATCTGAGAAGATCAAAATGTCATCCAAGTAAACAATCAGGAATTTATCCAGATACTCACGGAAGATGTCATGCATAAAAGACTGAAACACAGATGGAGCATTGGCAAGTCCGAACGGCATCACTAGATACTCAAAATGACCCTCGGGCGTATTGAATGCAGTTTTCCATTCATCTCCTTGCCTGATTCTCACCAGATTATACGCACCACGAAGATCTATCTTAGTGAACCAACTAGCCCCCTTAATCCAAGCAAACAAGTCAGATAACAATGGCAAGGGATACTGAAATTTAACAGTGATCTTATTAAGAAGGCGGTAATCAATACACGGTCTCAGCGAACCATCCTTCTTGGCTACAAAGAAGAACCCTGCTCCCAGTGGTGATGACGATGGGCGAATATGTCCCTTCTCCAGGGATTCCTTCACATAACTGCGCATAGCGGCGTGTTCGGGCACGGATAAATTAAATAATCGACCTTTAGGGAATTTACTACCAGGAATCAAATTGATAGCACAATCACAATCCCTATGCGGAGGTAGAGCATCGGACTTGGGCTCTTCAAATACATCCTGATAATCAGACAAGAACTCTGGGACCTCAGAAGGGGTGGATGACGAAATCGACAAAAATGGAACATCACCATGTACCCCCTGACAACCCCAGCTGGATACCGACATGGAATTCCAATCCAATACTGGATTATGGGTTTGTAGCCATGGCAACCCCAACACGACCACATCATGCAGATTATGCAACAACAGAAAGCGAATAACTTCCTGATGTGCAGGAGCCATGCACATGGTCAGCTGGGCCCAGTATTGAGGTTTATTCTTGGCCAAAGGTGTAGCATCAATTCCTCTCAATGGAATAGGACACCGCAAAGGCTCCAAGAAAAACCCACAACGTTTAGCATAATCCAAATCCATCAGATTCAGGGCAGCGCCCGAATCCACAAACGCCATGACAGAAAACGACGACAAAGAGCATATCAAGGTAATGGACAGAAGGAATTTGGACTGTACAGTACCAATGACGGCAGACCTAGCGGACCGCTTAGTGCGCTTAGGACAATCAGAAATAGCATGAGTGGAATCACCACAGTAGAAACACAGACCATTCAGACGTCTGTATTCCTGCCGTTCAACTCTAGTCATAGTCCTATCGCACTGCATAGGCTCAGGTTTAACCTCAGGCAGTACCGCCAAATGGTGCACAGATTTACGCTCGCGCAAGCGTCGACCGATCTGAATGGCCAAAGACAAAGACTCATTCAAACCAGCAGGCATAGGAAATCCCACCATGACATCCTTAAGAGCCTCAGAGAGACCCTTTCTGAACAAAGCTGCCAGCGCAGATTCATTCAACTGAGTGAGTACTGACCATTTCCTAAATTTCTGACAATATACTTCTATATCATCCTGACCCTGGCACAAAGCCAGCAAATTTTTCTCAGCCTGGTCCACTGAATTAGGCTCATCGTACAGCAATCCGAGCGCCAGGAAAAACGCATCGACACTACTCAATGCAGGGTCTCCTGGCGCAAGAGAAAATGCCCAGTCTTGAGGGTCGCCGCGCAAAAAAGAAATAATAATCAAAACCTGTTGAATAGGATTACCAGAAGAATGAGGTTTCAAGGCCAGAAATAGCTTACAATTATTTTTGAAACTTAGAAACTTAGTTCTATCTCCAAAAAACAAATCAGGAATAGGAATTCTTGGTTCTAACATAGATTTCTGATCAATAGTATCTTGAATTTTTTGTACATTTATAACGAGATTATCCATTGAAGAGCACAGACTCTGAATATCCATGTCCACACCTGTGTCCAGAATCACCCAAATGTCTAGGGGAAAAAAAAAAAAAGTGAACACAGAGCAGAAAAAAAAAAAAATGATGTCAGAACTTTTTCTTTCCCTCTATTGAGAATCATTAGTTAGGCTCCTTGTACTGTTATGTTTGCTAATGACAGGTGTTATGAAGGCAATCCAGAAACACAGTGTGCTTAGCGATCAGAGCGCACACAGTGATCTGACAAATACCCAAAAATACAAGAACGAGCTCTGAGACGTGGAAACTCTGTAGACTGCACACCTGATCCTATCCTAAACACAACTAAAAGCGGCTGTGGATTGCGCCTAACAACTACCTAGGCAACTCGGCACAGCCTAAGAAACTAGCTAGCCTGAAGATAGAAAAATAGGCCTGACTTGCCCCAGAGAAATTCCCCAAAGGAAAAGGCAGCCCCCCACATATAATGACTGTGAGTAAGATGAAAAGACAAAACGTAGGGATGAAATAGATTCAGCAAAGTGGGGCCCGATATTCTAGGACAGAGCGAGGACAGTAAAGCGAACTTTGCAGTCTACAAAAAACCCTAAAGCAAAACCACGCAAAGGGGGCAAAAAAAACCCACCGTGCCGAACTAACGGCACGGCGGTACACCCTTTGCGTCTCAGAGCTTCCAGCAAAACAAAAGACAAGCTGGACAGAAAAAAAGCAACAAAAAAGCAAAAAGCACTTAGCTATACAGAGCAGCAGGTCACAGGAACAATCAGGAGAAGCTCAGATCCAACACTGAAACATTGACAAGGAGCAAGGATAGCAGCATCAGGCGGAGTTAAGTAATGAAGCAGTTAACGAGCTCACCAGAACACCTGAGGGAGGAAGCTCAGAAGCTGCAGTACCACTTGTGACCACAGGAGTGAATTCAGCCACAGAATTCACAACACTGCCCTAATGTAGAGAAATGTACTTCTTTCTTCAATTCGGGTAGATCTAGAGAATTTGATATACGGAGATCCATCAATTGTACAACACGCAATGTCATCTACTTTGCAACATGCCCTTGCGGGTTGATATACATTGGACTCACCACCCGTCCTTTGAAAATCCGCATTAGAGAACATGTTCTAGGTATAATAGCTGCTGCTGACACTACAGATCCCTTTGGATTAAAAACCATTCCGAGACACTTTTTTCTCTGCCATAATTGTGATTCCACCCTTCTAAAGATTAGAGGTATTGATGCATTGGAAACCAATATTCGTGGGGGTAAAATATCACAACGCTTGGCTCAGCTTGAGTCCCGCTGGATATGGAGGTTAGATACTCTGCATCCCAGGGGACTCAATGAACAAATGAGTTTTGTCCCATTCTTGTGATGCCGTTCTGCTGCATTGTCTTTCCATCGATGCTTTAAACAATTGTATTTTTAAATTTTTGTGTGTTTTCCAATTTTAACTTCTTGTTATTTTCATTTTTTAGTTTGTGGTTCCGTTCTTCTTATTTCATCCCTTGAGTTATCTTCCCATCTGCTGGATCAATATTCCGAAAACCCGCCCATGCTTACATCCATGTATATTGTTTTGTCCTCTTGTATCTAATAATGTTGATTCCATGCATTATTTATATCAACTTCTGTAATTTGTCTATATGGATATGACAATAATCTGTCTATATGCGGTATCTTGTACATTCGTCAGTGTTGGGTTTATTTACATCACCTTCGGGTTGCTCTTGTGCGCATGCGCGCTCTGCCCGCCGCGTTCCTCGGCTCTCTGCGTCTCCATGGGGATGCGGTCCCCGCTGTGCTTCCGTAGCGCGGCGGCTCCGCCTCCCTCTGACGTGGACGCCGATGCACGGGGTATGGGTTCATTGCGCGCATGCGCCGCCTCTGCAGCAGCCCGATACATTTATTTACCGGCCTTCACTGTGCCGTCTATAGTTTTCATACCCCTACCCATACTATTAAGTGGGACTAACATTAATTTAACTACGTGGCGGCATGTTTTATCAACTGTCATGTGACAGATACATTACTTCATTTCCAGTTTTCGACTATTGGTCGCGGTCCCCTTTTTATACTGCACACTTCACGTTACCATCACGCCCCCTGACGAAGGCTCCGCCGAAACGCGTGTCGGGGTGATGTGGTGACCGCCGGCTCCTTCCTGCACCCCTCCTACGGTCACTATTGGCGATCGGGTTCATTTTGATTTAGGTATGCGTTATTTTTGTATCATTTGGCATGTAGATATCAGTACCTGAGCCCTAGTTTCCGATAGGTATATTTCTTACATCGCTATTATCTAGAGGGGTTACAGAACATAATGATCTATTTGCAGTATACCATATATGCCATAGGTGTTACAGAGCATAATGATTTATTGGGACTATACTATGTATGCCATGACCTATAAGTAATATATGTTTTATATTATTCTTTTTGCCGCTGGTCACCCATCCCGTTTTTGTTGTTTATATGCACTGTGGTCTTATCCACTGTTTCACTCTGGTTTTATAAAAAAGATGTTATTTAATAAAGTTGGATATTTTTATAACAAAGTTTTGGCCTTTTTCATCATCCTTTTTGTTCTTTTGGGTTTGTTCTATATTTGATGATTGGCCATTTATTTGTCCTATCGGTAGTGGCTACATGACTAATTACTTACTACAGTATTGATATTTATAATGTCACTCAGATTTTTGTTGGCCTTTATTTAAATAGCCAAATAGCATATAGAGCACAATCAATAAATGAAAAAATATATTACAAAATAATAAGAATATTGAAAAAATATTGAAAAAATATGACTTCATCCTCCACGGTACCACATCTCTCCAAGGCAAGTTTCTTCACAAAAAAGATATATCTGGAAGACAAACATTTTTTTTTTTTAAATTACGGGTGTGTAATGACTAGATAATTTGTCATCAACTAAACCACAATTATAAAAAGTGAACAAGGTCCGTACATACCCCCCTATAACACCGTATGTATTTTAAAATCTGCATTTAATCCCTTCGGTTTAAAGGGACACTGTCACCTGAATTTGGAGGGAATAATCTTCAGCCATGGAGGCGGGGTTTTGGGGTGTTTGATTCACCCTTTCCTTATCCGCTGGCTGCATGCTGGCTGCAATATTGGATTGAAGTTTATTCTCTGTCCTCCATAGTACATGCCTGCGCAAGGCAAGATTGCCTTGTGCAGGCGTGTACTACGGAGGACAGAGAATGAACTTCAGTCCAATATTGCAGCCAGCATGCAGCCAGCGGATAAGGAAAGGGTGAATCAAACACCCCAAAACCCCGCCTCCATGGCTGAAGATTGTTCCCTCCAAATTCAGGTGACAGTGTCCCTTTAAGTGTTTTAAGTTCATAAATCCACTTAAGTTCCTTCTTTTTTAAAATTTGTTCTCTATCCCCTCCTCTCCTCAAAGTTGGGACCACATCTATTATTTTGCACTTAAGCTCCTTTTCAGTGTGATTACATTCCACAAAATGTTTGGGGACTGGAAGGTCCATTCTTTTCTTTCGAATGGTATATCGGTGTTGGTTCATCCTAAGCTTGAATGCACATGTCATCTCAGCAATATACCAAAGATTACATTGACATATTAGAAGATATATTACATGATCCGTATCACATGTCAAATATTCCTTTATGTCATATATTTTACCGAGTAATTGGGAGAAGCTGCTGTGGTCAGATGAGACAAAAATTGAGCTCTCTGGCATTAAATCAACTCGCCGTGTTTGGAAGAAGAGAAATGTTGCCTATGACCCAAAGAACACTGTCCCCACTGTCAAGCCTGAGTGACAACCTGCTTCCCTCTGCCAGGACATTACAAATGGGTTGTTCCTGGGTCTCCAAGCAAGACAATGACCCAAAACATACAGCCAACGCAACAAAGGAGTGGCTCAAAAAGAAGCACATTAAGGTCATGGAGTGGCCTAGCCAGTCTCCAGACCTTAAAGGGAACCTGTCAACCCGTTTTTTCAGTATGAGATAAAAATTCTGTTAAATAGGGCCTGAGCTGTGCATTACAATAGTGTATTTTGTGTACCCTGATTCCCCACCTATGGTGCCGAAATACCTTACCAAAGTCGCCGTTTTCGCCTGTCAATCAGGCTTGTCTGGTCATATGGGCGTGGTGACATCTCTGTTTCTTCCCCAGATCTTGCATATCTTTCCGTTGGTGGCATAGTGGTTTGCGCATGCTCAACTGCTGAATCCACTGCGCAGGTGAAGAAAAAATGCGCGATCGGCGCTATTTCCCTGGTGATCGGTGGGGGCGGCCATCTTAATGAGGCCGCGCGTGCGCAGATGGAGTCCTCTGCTGCCCGGGGCTTCAGGAAAATGGCCGCGGGATGCCACGCGTGCGCAGATGGAGATCGCGGCGGCCACTTTCCTGAAGCCGAGATGCGAACTCGGCGAATCAGGGTACACAAAATACACTATTGTAACGCACAGCTCAGGCCCTATTTAACAGTATTTTTATCTCATACTGAAAAAATGGGGTGACAGGTTCCCTTTAATCCCATAGAAAACTTATGGAGGGAGTTCAAGCTCTGAGTTGCCAAGTGACAGCCTCAAAATTTTAATGATTTAGAGATGATCTGCAAACAGGAGTGGACCAAAATTCCTCCTGACATGTGCGCAAACCTCATCATCAACTGCTAAAAACTGACTGCCATGCTTGCCAACAAGGGTTTTGCCACCAAGTATTAAGTCTTGTTTGCCAGAGGGATCAAATACTTATTTCTCACTGCAAAATGCATATAAATTTATATAATTTATACAATGTGATTTTCTGTATTTTATTTTTGATATTCTATCTCTCAATGTTAAAATTAACCTACCCTCAAAATTATGGACTGTTCATGTCTTTGTCAGTGGGCAAAATTTCAAAATCAGCAGGGGATCAAATAATAATTTCCTTCACTATATCTATATAATAATAATAATCTTTATTTTTATATAGCGCTAACATATTCCGCAGCGCTTTACAGTTTGCACACATTATCATCCCTGTCCCTGATGGGGCTCACAATCTAAAATCCCTATCGGTATGTTTTTGGTATGTGGGAAGAAACCGGAGAACCTGGAGGAAACCCACGCAAACACGGGGAGAACATTCAAACTCCTTAATAATAATCTTTATTTATTTAGTGCCGACATATTCCGCAGCGCTTTACAGTTAAACAGTTTCAAACACAACAATCATAAGTAACAGCGTAAACAATTACGTAATGATTAAAGCAAAATAAAACAACCCTGCTCATGAGAGCTTACAATCTGCAATGAGGTGGGGGAGATACAAAGTACAGGTGTGTATTTACAATGATGTATTTACAGTGAAGGTCCAGCCATCTTCAGGGGGTGGGGGATAGGTGGAGATAATGAATGGGCTACACACGCACAAACATAAAATGACTTTGATTAGTGAACGTGATAGGCCGCTCTAAACAAGTGTGTTTTGAGGAAGCACCTAAAACTGAGCAAGTTGTAGCTGGTCCTAATTTGTTGGGGTAGAGCATTCCAGAGGATTGGCGCAATGCGGGAGAAGTCTTGGAGTCGGAAGTGGGAGGTACGGATTAGTACAGAGGTTGGTCGAAAGTTATTTACAGAGTGCAGCGATTGGCTAGGCCAATAGACAGAAATGGGGGGGAGATGTAAGGGGGTGCCACACTTTGGAGAGCTTTGTGGGTGAGAACAAGTACTTTGAATTGGATCCTATAATGAATGGGTAGCCAGTGTAACGACTGGCGAAGAGCGGACGCATCCGAGTAACGATTAGCCAGGTGGATGACCGTGGCTGCTGCATTGAGGATGGACTGGAGAGGGGAAAGTCGAGTGAGGGGGAGGCCAATTAATAGAGCGTTACACTAGTCCAGGCGGGAATGGATCAGGGCGACAGTGAGGGTTTTTGTTGTTTCCATGGTGAGAAAAGGGCAGATTCTAGAGATGTTCTTTAGGTGTAAGCGGGCAAGAGATTGTATATGGAGGGTGAAGGAGAGATTGGTGTCAAACATAACACCCAGACAATGCGCCTGGGAAATGTCAGATTTAAGGAGGTTAGTAGACGGCGGGAGTAGAAGAAGAAGTTCGGTTTTGGAAAGGTTGAGTTTTAGATAGAGAGTTGGCATAATGCTGGAGACTGCGGGCAGATAGTCACTGACGTTACGTAGTACAGCGGGGGTAAGGACAGGGGATGACGTGTATAGTTGTGTGTCATCAGCATAAAGATGCTGCTGAAAGCCATATCTGCTTATGGCCTGTCCAATTTGGGCCATGTAGAGGGAAAAGAGAAGGGGCCAAGGACTGAGCCCTATATATATATGTATATATATATATATATATATATATATATAATTGTATATACTTGAGTATAAGCCGACCCAAGTATAAGTCGAGGCACCAAATTTTTATTTTTTTTAAATTCGTTTATTAATTGCAGAATAAATCATACAATACACACATTTGCATTTGTTTCTATCATTATCCATTATGACATACAGTGTGGATCGTTACAATGCATAGTATTACAAGAGTAATAAACAGTGCATGTCAATCACAACTATACTATTATATAACCTTAACTACATCAACTACTAAAAGAACTAAAAGAACGCCGCCAAAAGAAAGTTCCGTATAAATTTCACCCTGTAAGCAATGTCCCCAAAACCACAGACCTCACTTCATACGTATATATTAAAGTATTATAGATAATGATGAGAGGAGTTCCATTTACCCCATATTTTCTCAAATTTATCTGGACATCCTCTATTCTGATATAATGTCCGTTCATACGGGATAATTGAGTTCACTAAATCCACCCAAGCTCTAAGAGATGGGCAAGAACCACCCATCCATCGCAGCACCAGTACCTTTCGCGCCAGGAACAGTGTCTCTCGCAAAAAAATCCCAGTGTGGTGGTCCCAAACCTCCGCATCCCACACCCCAAATAAGCAGGTCAATGGCTCAAGTGGGACAGGAATCAGCAACAAGGATGTCAACAACGTCGTCACCTCTTTCCAATAATGAAAGATAATGGGACATCACCATATCATATGAATAAAATCCGCATCACTTAAGTGACATCTCAGACAATCTGACGAATGGAGACGTCCCATCTTGAAAAGCCGAGTCGGGGTCAGATAGGATTGATATATTATGTACAGCTGAGTCATCCTATTGTTAAATGATGGGGAAACCTTAGTTGGAGATTCCAAAATGTCTTCCCATTCTTCCCCCAGTGTATCTGGAAGAAGCCCCTCCCACCTCTTCTTAATAGAATCTATAGTAGACCCCTCTCCTATTGGATAACAGATAAGTGTATAAAGAGGAGATAAGTCCTTGAGGACCTTGTGAATTGAGAATACCTATCAATGGAAGAGATGAAATGGCTTGACCCGCACCCATATTTTGCACTTGTGATTGAAAGGCTGATCTCAATTGTAGATAGTGGAAAAACTGGGATCTTGGGATGTTATAAGTATTTTGTAATTGTTCAAAGGAGGTAAAAAAAACCCTCGTTATGTACATTTCCTATTGAGAGAACACCGTGTGATATCCAAAATTCCGTGGATGGGTGGCCTAATAATCCCGGGAAATAACTGTTATTCCACAGTGGCATTTCTGCCACTATATCAACAAATTTGGCTATGTTTTTTATTTGACTCCATATTGATCTTGCCAACCGAAGCAAAGGTAGCAAACGGGGAACACCAACCCTATCCATTTCCAAAAACCCCAGTGGACAATCAATCCGAGCAGAATAAAGCAGATGACTCTCTGAATTAGGGAGAGAATTAGAATTATTGGGCATCCACTTATTTATCATTTTAACCTGCCCGGCTAGCTAATATAAGTAGAAGTCTGGCAAAGCCGCTCCTCCCCCCGCCTCGGTCTCTGCAGAGTAGATAGCCTAAGTTTAGGCCTACTTTTCCCCCATATAAAAGACGTGGTTAGGGAATTTAGAGTCGCAAAGAGGGATTGAGGTATTGGGACAGCACTGTGTTGAAGGCAGAAGTTTAACTTGGGGAGCAGTATCATTTTGATCAAATTAATGCGACCACAGAGAGAGGGAGTTTATCCCAGGTAGTAAATTTAGATTTTACCAGATCAATTAATGGGTAAATATTAAATTGTAAATCAAATCTGCTATGTTGAGACATATGTATTCCCAGATACTTGAAATTGGAGACAATGGGCAATGCCGAGAGAGTTTCGAGACGCAACATTGGAATATGAGAAAGAGGCATCAAGGCGGACTTATCCCAATTTATATAAAGACCAGAGAATTTGCTAAATTTGTCTATAATCGTTATTACTTTTGGTAGCGTATCCTCTGTTTGATCCATAAATACCACCATATCATCAGCATAAAGGCCAATAATATCTACCCGATCTGCAATGCGTATCCCCTTGATGTCAATGGAGGATCTCATCCGTATTGCCAGAGCCTCTATCGCCAATGCAAATAGAGCAGGGGAAAGAGGGCATCCCTGGCGAGTTCCTCTATGTAAAGAAAAAGGCTCGGATATTGAGCCATTCACTATCATACGCGCCCTAGGTTTCGTATATAATGTACCTATCCCTTTCAGAAATTTGTCCCCAAAACCATACTTCCGCAAACATGCAAACAGAAAGGACCACTCAAGGGAGTCAAAAGCTTTGGCTGCATCCAGCGATGCCAATGCACACTTATTATCTGGCTCCAAAGAGCTATATTGAATAACTGATTGGACCCGTCTAATATTGATGAAAGTACTTTTCCCAGGCATAAAGCCAGTCTGGTCCGGGTGTATGAGATCTAATATAATCGTATTCAGTCTGGTAGCTAGAATTTTAGTAAAAATTTTGTAATCTACGTTCACAAGGGATATAGGTCAATACGATCCACAATCGAGAGGATCCTTCCCCTCTTTCCTGAGTACTATAATATTGGCATCATAAAACGATTCAGGGACAGACTCTCCCCTCCATATTCCCCCGAGTACCTTCAATAGAAGCGGTGCCAACTTATCCCTGTATTTCCTATACAGCTCAATGGGAAACCCATCAGGACCCAGGGCCTTCCCAGTAGCCATGTCCGTTATAGCCTGTTCCACTTCCTCCAAAGTAAACTCCGCATCCATAAAGGCTTGTTGGGATGGGCTCAGCGAGGGAAACGTTATATCTGATAAATAATCCAAACATTCATCAGTATCAAAACCGCTACCAGATTTATATAACGAGTTATAATAATCGTGAAAACCTTGAAGTACCTCATCAGTAGAAGATACTAATGTGCCATCAGGCACACGGATTTGTAATATTGTGTTGGATGTGTTGTGTTGGCGCACTAAGAAAGCCAAGAGCGTACTGGCCTGGTACCCCAGCTCAAAATAGGACTGACGGCCGGGTAAAGAATAATTTACGTTTCGATTTAACGTCTATATGTTGGATATACAATCTCTGGGAGGTGAGCCATTCAGCCCTGTTACTGCTGGTCTGATTTGCTATATACAGTTAGGACCAGAAATATTTGGACAGTGACACAAGTTTTGTTATTTTAGCTGTTTACAAAAACATGTTCAGAAATACAATTATATATATAATATGGGCTGAAAGTGCACACTCCCAGCTGCAATGTGATAGTTTCCACATCCAAATCGGAGAAAGGGTTTAGGAATCATAGCTCTGTAATGCATAGCGTCCTCTTTTTCAAGGGACCAAAAGTAATTGGACAATGGACTCTAAGGGCTGCAATTAACTCTGAAGGCGTCTCCCTCGTTAACCTGTAATCAATGAAGTAGTTAAAAGGTCAGGGGTGGATTCCAGGTGTGTGGTTTTGCATTTGGAAGCTGTTGCTGTGAGCAGACAACATGCGGTCAAAGGAACTCTCAATTGAGGTGAAGCAGAACATCCTGAGGCTGAAAAAAAAGAAAAAATCCATCAGAGAGATAGCAGACATGCTTGGAGTAGCAAAATCAACAGTTGGGTACATTCTGAGAAAAAAGGAATTGACTGGTGAGCTTGGGAACTCAAAAAGGCCTGGGCGTCCACGGATGACAACAGTGGTGGATGATCGCCGCATACTTAATTTGGTGAAGAAGAACCCGTTCACAACATCAACTGAAGTCCAGAACACTCTCAGTGAAGTAGGTGTATCTGTCTCTAAGTCAACAGTAAAGAGAAGACTCCATGACAGTAAATACAAAGGGTTCACATTTAGATGCAAACCATTCATCAATACCAAAAATAGACAGGCCAGAGTTAAATTTGCAGAAAAACACCTCAAGAAGCCAGCTCAGTTCTGGAAAAGTATTCTATGGACAGATGAGACAAAGATCAACCTGTACCAGAATGATGGGAAGAAAAAAGTTTGGAGAAGAAAGGGAACGGCACATGATCCAAGGCACACCACATCCTCTGTAAAACATGGTGGAGGCAACGTGATGGCATGGGCATGCATGGCTTTCAATGGCACTGGGTCACTTGTGTTTATTGATGACATAAGAGCAGACAAGAGTAGCCGGATGAATTCTGAAGTGTACCGGGATATACTTTCAGCCCAGATTCAGCCAAATGCTGCAAAGTTGATTGGACGGCGCTTCATAGTACAGATGGACAATGACCCCAAGCATACAGCCAAAGCTACCCAGGAGTTCATGAGTGCCAAAAAGTGGAACATTCTGCAATGGCCAAGTCAATCTCCAGATCTAAACCCAATTGAGCATGCATTTCACTTGCTCAAATCCAGACTTAAGACGGAAAGACCCACAAACAAGCAAGACCTGAAGGCTGCGGCTGTAAAGGCCTGGCAAAGCATTAAGAAGGAGGAAACCCAGCGTTTGGTGATGTCCATGGGTTCCAGACTTAAGGCAGTGATTGCCTCCAAAGGATTTGCAACAAAATATTGAAAATAAAAATATTTTGTTTGGGTTATGTTTATTTGTCCAATTACTTTTGACCTCCTAAAATGTGGAGTGTTTGTAAAGAAATGTGTACAATTCCTACATTTTCTATCAGATATTTTTGTTCAACCCTTCAAATTAAACGTTACAATCTGCACTTGAATTCTGTTGTAGAGGTTTCATTTCAAATCCAATGTGGTGGCATGCAGAGCCCAACTCGCGAAAATTGTGTCACTGTCCAAATATTTCTGGCCCTAACTGTATGTAGCCTCTGAATCCTTTAATCGCTGCTCCATCTCATCATCCTCCCTCGCCGTCACCCTTTTAATGTAGGAGATTGTAGAGGACAAGCACCCCCTTAAATATGCCTTCAGAGTGTCCCAAAATAAACCAAGATTCTGGGGTTCCGGATGCGCTAAAATAAAACAATTTAATTGTTCGATTGTCCTGTCACTAGAATCTATCAATTTCAACCAGAAAGGGTTTAATTTCCAGGATCTATTGTTATTGGACTGACCATATTTAAGTTTAAGAATTACTGGACTGCGGTCTGAAATCCCTCTGTTACCATGTTCAATATTATCCACCTGCAGTGCCACACCACTAGATCCAAATATATAGTCTATACGAGATAAAGATTGTTTAGTGGATGAGTGGCAGGTATACCCTCTAACCTCCGGGTGACTCATTCTCCACAAGTCCAACAAACCGCTGCCATCCATAAACAGCGCCAGCTGGGAGGGTGACTGAGGCAAAGACTCCCCGGATACTGTGTTATCCAATCTTACTCTGTCCATAGAATGGTCCATGACTAGGTTAAAGTCACCCATGCAGATAACATTGGCATCTGGATATTTTAAGGAGAAACCCAATGCCATACGGAGAACCGACATATTAGCAGGGGGAGGGTTATAAACACACAGTATCACATATTCACATGAATTGAGAATTGCATGTACAAAGACAAAGCGGCCCTCAGGATCCCGCCGTGCTTCTCTCGCCTCCCATCTAACCCCCCTGTGTATCAACAAGGAGACCCCTCTTGAGTAGCTAGTATGAAATGCATGGAGCGACCACTGTACCCATGGCTTTTTTATACATCGAACCGTATCCCTAGTCAGGTGTGTCTCCACCAATGCCACAACATGAGGATTGTGTTTTTTGATCTGTGAAAATACCCTAATTTTCTTCCGAGGAGTCTTAATACCCCGTATGTTCCAGGTCATATATATAATTTTAGATCCCATATTTATATATAAAGGGAAAAATAATACATGTCAACAATATACGGGCGTGATCCAGAGACACCCCACAGAGCAGAAAATCAATATTGGCGGCAACCATATACATCAAACAGTCAAAACTAGTGCATAATCTCAAACCCAACAGAACTTGAACAATAGAGGAGCATGATTCCATACTCCCACAGTCAAATAGAAACGGGGATACCCTCACTGAATTCAGTGTCCGGTATTATTGACATCTTTCGCACCCACGTAAAGAGCTCTATTTATATTGCCATTTGATAAAGATCCCAAATTAGGTTTTTTTGGGGGCATTGGACCCTCCGCGAGACCGCAACCATTCGGTCACTTCTGCTGGGTCTGTAAAAAATAAAGAGGATCCATCATGGACAATGCGGAGCCGGGCTGGATAGAGCATGGAATAAATTATATTCTTGTCTCGAAGTAGCTTCTTGACTTCCATAAATCGTGCCCGCTGTTTCTGGAGCTCCATGGAGAAATCTGGAAAAATCGATATGATGGCATTGTTGAGTTTAATGGGGCCCTTCTGCCTTGCCAAACGAAGAATAGCATCTCTATCTCTGCAATTAAGGAGGCGGAGGCTTATTGACTGGAATATATGCCGGGTATGCATTGTCCCCTCATCCTTGTCCTGCTATGCATGGCTCCCCGTCAATGTCCTGCTATGTGTGGCTCCCCCTGTCGCTGTCCTGGTATGTGGCTCCCCCATTTTGTCCTGCTATGTGAGCTCCCCGTCCTGTCCTGCTATGTGTGGCTCTCCCCGTCCTGTCCTGCTACGTGTGGCTCCCGCCCCTCCTGTCCTGGTATGTATGGCTCCCCCTTTTGTATGCATGGCTCCCCCAGACCCGCATGGCTCACTCCCCCCATCTTGCTCACCCTCCTCACACCGTCGTTGCATCTCCATTGTCCCGTTGCGGCAGCTGTGCTGAGTGGTCACGTGGTACCACTCATTAAGGTAATGAATATGCGCTCCACGCCTATGGGAGTGCAGACGCGTGCATATTCATTACCTTATTGAGTGATACCACGTGAACGAACAGCACAGTAAGGGCCACCGGCACCGGGATGGAGATTCAGGGACGGAGATGCAGGGGCAGAGATGCAGTGACAGCCCAGGAAGGTGAGTATGATGTCTTCTGTTAGCCAGCTCCAGCCGCTGCTCTGCCGCTCCCCCTCCCTTACCAGCTTTCTGGATTGTTTATAAGCCGAGGGGGCGTTTTCAGCACAAAAAATGTGCTGAAAATCTCAGCTTAGACACGAGTATATATGTTATATATATCTACTATATAATTGTCTAAGGGTCACTTCTGTCTTTCCTTCTTTCTGTCACGGATATACATTGGTCGCGGCCTCTGTCTGTCATGGAAATCCAAGTCGCTGACGGGCACAGTCTGGAAGAAAATGGCCGCTCCTTACTCCCCGCAGTCAGTGCCTGGCGCCCGCATACTCCCCTCCAGTCACCGCTCACACAGGGTTAATGCCGGCGGTAATGGACCGCGTTATGCCACGGGTAACGCACTCCGTAACCGCTGCTATTAACCCTGTGTGACCAACATTTTTACTATTGATGCTGCCTATACAGCATCAACAGTAAAAAGATGTAATGTTAAAAATAATAAAAAAGCAAAAAACCTGCTATTCTCACCCTCCGCAGTCCGCCGAGCCGCACGTGCCTGCCGCCATCTTCCATTCCCGGCGATGCATTGCGACTGCCGCCATCTTCCATTCCCGGTGATGCATTGCGAAATTACCCAGAAGACTTAGCGGTCTCGACCGCTAAGTCTTCTGGGTAATTTTGCAATGCATCCTGGGAATGGAAGATGGCGGCAGCCGCGCATGTTTCGCCGGAGCTTCGCTGGATCCCAGGGGTGAGTATATAACTATTTTTTATTTTAATTATTTTTTTAACAGGGATATGGTGCCTACACTGCTGTATACTACGTGGGCTGTGTTAGATACCGTGTGGCTGCTATATACTACATAGGCAGTGTTATATACTGCGTGGGCAGTGTTATATACTACGTGGCTGCTAGATACTGCGTGGGTAGTGCTATATATTACGTGGCCAGTGTTATATACTACGTGGCCTGTGTTATATACTACGTTGCCTGTGTTATATACTGCGTGGCTGCTATATACTGCATGGGCTGTGTGATATAGTACGTGGCTGTGTTATATACTGCGTGGCCACTGTTATATATTGCGTGGCCTGTATTAACGCATGGGGTATTCTACAATATGTATGTATATAGCAGCCACATAGTATATAGCACAGGACACGTAGTATTTGTCTGCTATATACTACATGGCTCCATATACTATGTGGCCTGTGCTATATACTATGTGGCTGCTATATGCATACATAAATACATATTCTAGAATACCCGATGCATTACGATTGGGCCAACATCTTATATATATATATATATATATATACACACACACAGTATAGACCAAAAGTTTGGACACACCTTCTCATTTAAAGATTTTTCTGTATTTTCATGACTATGAAAATTGTACATTCACACTGAAGGCATCAAAACTATGAATTAACACATGTGGAGTTATATACTTAACAAAAAAGTGTTAAACAACTGAAATTATCTACTATATAATTGTCTAAGGGTCACTTCCGTCTGTCTTTCTGTCTGTCACGGATATTCATTGGTCGCGACCTCTGTCTGTCATGGAAATCCAAGTCGCTGATTGGTCGCGGCAAAACGGCCATGACCTATCAGCGACGGGCACAGTCCGGAAGAAAATGGCCGCTTCTTACTCCCCGCAGTCAGTGCCCGGCGCCTGCATACTCCCCTCCAGTCACCGCTCACACAGGGTTAATGCTGGCGGTAACGGACAGCATTATGCCGCAGGTAACGCACTCCGTAACCGCTGCTTTTAACCCTCTGTGTCCCCAACTTTGTACTATTGATGCTTATGTAAAAAAACAAAAAATCTGCTATTCTCACCCTTCGCAGTCCGCCGAGACCCAGGCGCCTGCCGCCATCTTCCGTTCCCGGCAATGCATTGTGAAATTACCCAGAAGACTTAGCAGTCTCGCAAGACCACTAAGTCATCTGGGTAATTACGCAATGCATCCTGGCGCGTGTATCGCCGGAGCTTCGCTGGATCCCAGGGGGTGAGTATATAACTATTTTTTATTTTAATTATTTTTTTAACAGGATATGGTGCCCACACTGCTGTATACTACGTGGTCTGTGTTAGATACCGCGTGGCTGCTATATACTACATAGGCAGTGTTATATGCCTCTGATTGTTGCACTCCTCTGATTGTTCTTCTCCTCTGATTGTTCCACTCCAGGTTTTGACTTACAAATACTGAGGTATATCCAAGAAGTATCATTTCTCCTTGTGGGGATTGAGATGCTAAGCATGCCGAGATGAGGAGACTTAAAGCCGCAATGCTCTTCTGGGAAATATGCAGATTGTCTCTTCATAGAGGAAGAGGACTAGAACTCTAGTGCCACCTATCGGAAGTAGCAATGCTAACAGTCAATGTTGACCCTTTAACGAGCCTTGTCATATGACCTAGGATAATAGCCAAACCAGAATCTCAATTTGCAGCACTGTGTTTCGGGGTACTGCTCCTCGTCAGTGCATAGTGGAGATCTGGTTTGGCTGTGTCAGGCAGGAAAACAAAGGTATCCCGCTAGAAAACATAAAAAATGGCTCATCAGTTTTGGGTAAGGAAATTAGGCAGCTTACTTAAGGCTCGTGCACACAACTGTAAAAATCGGATGAGTAATATCCGTTGTTTTGACAGATAGAACTTGTCCCCATGTTTTTCAGTGAGGCCATGAACATATCCGATTTTTTTTCCTCGGATTGAGTGGTCCAAGGAAAAGAATTGCAACATGCACAATTTGCCATCAATAATCGGAATGCATTCAGTCATTCATGTCTATGGGTTCATTGAAAACATTGGACCGCACTCAAATGACATCTGAGTGCTGTCCGATTTTCATGGACTGACAATACAATAAAGAGAAGGTGTAGAACTTTTTTTTCACCACCTCAAAGAAAATGGGATTGCATTCTAACCACACTCTGGTCAACCTGTGCTCAGAGTCTGATCAAAGTGTGATTAGCATGATTGGACCGAGTCTCTCTTGTGCGAGAAGCATTGTGTGTGACCTTAGCCTTATGCTTAGGTCACACAGACTTTTTTCTCTCACCCCCCAAAATTAGTCTGATTGTGCTATGCAATATGTACGTGAATCTAGAGTAACGAACGATTCTCTGACAGTATTCTTCCCATTATCAAATTTCAATAAGTGTATATTGATCATAGGGTGATCAAAATCTGATCCGATTTTTTCAGAGGTGAAGACTAAAAACAGTTTCTCCACTCAATCCATTCACTTTGTCTGTGAAAATTGGACCACACTGGGATGTCATGTGAGTGCTATCCGATGTTTTCCATAGACCTATAGGCATGAATAGCCGACTGCGTTCCAATTATCGGAGGCAAATTGTGCAAGCTGTAATTTGTTTTCCTCAGACCACTCTGTCCTAAGAAAAAATTGGATATGTGCACTGCCTCATTAATTAACATCAAAATGATGGATAGCAGTCGATCGATTTTTGCGTTCATGTGCACGAGCCCTTAAAGCAACACAATGAGCAGAACTTGCGTTTATTAGGCACCAATGTTGTCATCTCATTCAGGGTATGAACAGTCTCTTACAAGTAACATATAGAATGACTCTATGTAAAAAGATGCCTATACATCACATCACTTGTCTTGTATAATTCTCCAGAACGACTGCAATTCTGCAGGCTCCAGGGACGTTTCCCAGCCATACTTGATGCTTCAATATCTGCGCAGAGCTTGTTCTGGATATTACTGAGAAGACTTTACACAAGGTGGTGTTAAATAATTGCAGCTGATTTACCTATTTTGTTACAAAAGCATGGCTGAGCTGCTAGGGGCGCGTATGTCAGCAAGCTTGTTGACTGTTTCCAATAACAACCATCAGACTTGTGAATGCAGGCCTCTTTTATAAAACAGTTTTTCATTTATCAGTTCTATCGATATTTTCCAAACCGATTATAATCTATGGGCTGCTTATATGTCTGTATATATTTATGGACCATCCATGGGTCTACACCAAAGCACAGAGACATGTCTGAATTTGATCCAAGTTGCAGATCAAACTCATCAATTGAAGTCCATGGGTTTGTGATAAAATCATGCCATCCATGTGCAATCCGAATTTCAAGTTTGTTTGAGGCTGGTTTCACACGTCAGTGGCTCCGGTACGTGAGGTGACAGTTTCCTCACGTACCGGAGACACTGAGTCACGTAGACGCATTAAAATCAATGTGTCTCTGCACATATCAGCGTGTTTTCACGGACCGTGTGTCCATTTGAAAAACACGGAGACATGTCAGTTTTTGTTGGAAAGCTCGGATCACACGGACCCATTAAAGTAAATGGGTCCGTGTAAAACACGTACCGCACACGGATGCTGTCTGTGTGCAGTCTGTGTGCCGTGCAGGAGACAGCAGAACTGTAAGCGCTGTCCCCTGCGTGTGGTGCTGAAGCCGGAATTCATCCCTTCTTCCCAGCAGCGTTCGCTGGAGAGAAGGAATGAATCTTTTTTTTTTCTTTCCCCTTAAAAATAAAGTTTGTGCACCCCCTCCCACCTCCCATCCCCTGTGCGCCCCCCCCCCCCCGCTTGCCAGGAAATACCCATTGACACCCAGCTCCAGCGATGTCTCCTCAGGAGGGGACGCACAAACTTTATTTTTAAGGGGAAAGAAAAAAAAAAGATTATTCATTCCTTCTCTCCAGCGAACGCTGCTGGGAAGAAGGGATGAATACTGGCTTCAGCACCGCACGCAGGGGACAGCGCTTAACTGTAGCGCTGTCTCCTGCACGGTCCGTGTGGTCCTCAGTCGGCACACGGCTGCCGCACGTGTGCCACACTGATGTGCTACGTAAGCACACGGACACACGGACACGGATAATTCCGGTACCGATTTTTCCGGTACCGGAATTATCTGGACGTGTGAAAGAGGCCTGATATGGGAAGCTTGAGAAAACGTCTTGTATGCAAGAAAGATAATGCTAACACTAATTTCAGTAACATTTACCAATAGTTTATATGGTCACAGCAAGATGGCCATTTTAATGTGTGCATGCTCCTTTTAGGTTACTACACATTGATATGGAATTCATTGATAAGATTAGTTGATTATCCTGTTTGTCAATGTAATAATTCATTAATTTATTACAGCATTTCCTGAAACAAAATACACTACAATTGTCAATTATTCGCTTTCACCATTAGTAGAATGCCTTGTTTGTAAAGCTTTTTTTTTACAATCATCTACAACAACCTTGATGCAAACACTATTTCTTTCTTTTTTTGTCTCTTTGTTTTCTGAGTTTTATGGGGGAGGGTAAGGATTTGCTATAGACTTTGGATAGGAGTGTTAAAGCCTGTGTGGCCTGATCAGGGACATTGACAGCAGGGCACTCATGCATTTATGTTTGCAGTGAAGCGGAAAACAAGATTTCAGTTTATTGAAATTAGATAATGGGAAGAATACTGTCAGTGAATTGTTCGTTACTCTACATTCAAGTAAATATAATTTTTTTTTCTTCTATTTTTCAGATTTAATAAAGAATGATGACCACTCTCTCAGGCTTTGTCATTTATTGCTTAAATTTATTTTCTGGTTAAGAGCAATATTATGACGAAAATAGTAACCTTAAAATGTAACTACAATAAAACAAATTCAGCAGTGGACATTATTTCTTATATGTCTGTGTCGGGGTAAGATAGTAAAACTAAATGCCCACACAAATACAATAGTGGACATGAACATGAATGTTTGTAACATCTGCACTTCTTATTCATTTCATGATTTTTAACCCCTTTACCCCCAAGGGTGGTTTGCACGTTAATGACCAGGCCAATTATTACAATTCTGACCACTGTCCCTTTATGAGGTTATAACTCCGAAACGCTTCAACGGATCCTGGTGATTCTGACATTGTTTTCTCGTGACATATTGTACTTCATGATAGTGGTAAAATTTCTTTGATAGTACCTGCGTTTATTTGTGAAAAAAACGGAAATTTGGCGAAAATTTTGAAAATTTCGCAATTTTCAAACTTTGAATTTTTATGCAATTAAATCACAGAGATATGTCACACAAAATACTTAATAAGTAACATTTCCCACATGTCTCCTTTACATCAGCATAATTTTGGAACCAATTCTTTTTTTTGTTAGGGAGTTATAAGGGTTAAAAGTTGACCAGCAATTTCTCATTTTTACAACACCATTTTTTTTTAGGGACCACGTCTCATTTGAAGTCATTTTGAGGGGTCTATATGATAGAAAATGCCCAAGTGTGACACCATTCTAAAAACTGCACCCCTCAAGGTGCTCAAAACCACATTCAAGAAGTTTATTAACCCTTCAGGTGTTTAATAGGAATTTTTGGAATGTTTAAATAAAAATGAACATTTAACTTTTTTACACAAAAAATTTACTTCAGCTCCAATTTGTTTTATTTTACCAAGGGTAACAGGAGAAATTGGACCCAAAAAGTTGTTGTCCAATTTGTCCTGAGTACGCTGATACCCCATATGTGGCAGTAAACCACTGTTTGGGCGCATGGGAGAGCTCGGAAGGGAAGGAGCGCTATTTGACTTTTCAATGCAAAATTGACAGGAATTGAGATGGGACGCCATGTTGCGTTTGGAGAGCCACTGATGTGCCTAAACATTGAAACCCCCCACAAGTGACACCATTTTGGAAAGTAGACCCCCTAAGGAACTTATCTGGATGTGTGGTGAGCACTTTGACCCACCAAGTGCTTCACAGAAGTTTATAATGCAGAACCGTAAAAATAAAAAATCATATTTTTTCACAAAAATTATATTTTTGCCCCCAATTTTTTATTTTTCCAAGGGTAAGAGAAGAAATTGGACCTCAAAAGTTGTTGTCCAATTTGTCCTGAGTACGCTGATACCCCATATGTTGGGGTAAACCCCTGTTTGGGCACACAGGAGAGCTCGGAAGGGAAGGAGCACTGTTTTACTTTTTCAACGCAGAATTGGCTGGAATTGAGATCGGATGCCATGTCGTGTTTGGAGAGCCCCTGATGTGCCGAAACAGTGGAAACCCCCCAATTATAACTGAAACCCTAATCTAAACACACCCCTAACCCTAATTCCAACGGTAACCCTAACCACACCTCTAACCCTGACACACCCCTAACCCTAATCCCAACCCTATTCCCAACTGTAAATGTAATCTAAACCCTAACCCTAACTTTAGCCCCAACCCTAACTGTAGCCCCAACCCTAACCCTAACCCTAGCCCTAACCCTAGCACTAACCCTAACCCTAACCCTAGCCCTAACCCTAGCCCTAACCCTAGCCCTAACCCTAGCCCTAACCCTAACCCTAACCCTAGCCCTAACCCTAGCCCTAACCCTAGCCCTAACCCTAACCCTAGCCCTAGCCCTAACCCTAGCCCTAACCCTAGCCCTAGCCCTAACCCTAGCCCTAACCCTAGCCCTAACCCTAGCCCTAGCCCTAACCCTAGCCCTAACCCTAGCCCTAATGGGAAAATGGAAATAAATACATTTTTTTTTATTTTTCCCTAACTAAGGGGGTGATGAAGGGGGGTTTGATTTACTTTTATAGCGAGTTTTTTAGCGGATTTTTATGATTGGCAGCCGTCACACACTGAAAGACCCTTTTTATTGCAAAAAATATTTTTTGCAATACCACATTTTGAGAGCTATAATTTTTCCATATTTTGGTCCACAGAGTCATGTGAGGTCTTGCTTTTTGCGGGACGAGTTGACGTTTTTATTGAAAACATTTTTGGGCACATGACTTTTTTTATCGCTTTTTATTCCGATTTTTGTGAGGAAGAATGACCAAAAGCCAGCTATTCATGAATTTCTATTGGGGGAGGCGTTTATACCGTTCCGCGTTTGGTAAAATTGATAAATCAGTTTTATTCTTCGGGTCAGTACGATTACAGCGATACCTCATTTATATCATTTTTTTATGGTTTGGTGCTTTTATACGATAAAAACTATTTTACAGAAAAAATAATTATTTTTGCATCGCTTTATTCTCAGGACTATAACTTTTTTATTTTTTTGCTGATGATGCTGTATGGCGGCTCTTTTTTTGCGGGACAATATGACGCTTTCAGCGGTACCATGGTTATTTATATCTGTCCTTTTGATCGCGTGTTATTCCACTTTTTGTTCGGCGGTATGATAATAAAGCGTTGTTTTTTGCCTCGTTTTTTTTTTTTTTTTCTTACGGTGTTTACTGAAGGGGTTAACTAGTGGGACAGTTTTATAGGTCGGGTCGTTACGGACGCGGCGATACTAAATATGTGTACTTTTATTGTTTTTTTTTTTTTATTTAGATGAAGAAATGTATTTATGGGAATAATATTTTTTTTTTTTTTTCATTATTTTGGAATATTTTTTTTTTATTTTTTTTTACACATTTGGAAAATTTTTTTTTTACTTTTTTACTTTGTCCCAGGGGGGGACATCACAGATCAGTGATCTGACAGTTTGCACAGCACTCTGTCAGATCACTGATCTGACATGCAGCGCTGCAGGCTTCACAGTGCCTGCTCTGAGCAGGCTCTGTGAAGCCACCTCCCTCCCTGCAGGACCCGGATCCGCGGCCATCTTGGATCCGGGGCTCGAGCAGGGAGGGAGGTGAGGAGACCCTCGCAGCAACGCAATCACATCGCGTTGCTGCGGGGGGCTCAGGGAAGCCCGCAGGGAGCCCCCTCCCTGCGCGGTGCTTCCCTGCACCGCCGGCACATCGCGATCATCTTTGATCGCGGTGTGCCAGGGGTTAATGTGCCGGGGGCGGTCCGTGACTGCTCCTGGCACATAGTGCCGGATGTCAGCTGCGATAAGCAGCTGACACCCGGCCGCGATCGGCCGCGCTCCCCCCGTGAGCGCGGCCGATCGGCTATGACTAGTGTTGAGCATTCCGATACCGCAAGTATCGGGTATCGGCCGATATTTGCGGTATCGGAATTCCGATACTGAATTCCGATACTTCCCGCGTATCGGATACCGGAATCGGAAGTTCCCAGAATTCAAATTGAACGCAGCAGCCAATGAGGAATGAATGAAAGTGTGGGCACATCCTGTTTAGCATGGTGGGCATGTAAGTACTGGCAAGGCTTGGATTGGCTGCTGAAATGATGTCACTCTGCACTATAAAAAAGCGCTGCCGCCATTTTGCGCTCACTCTGCTGTGATTTCAGTTAGGGACAGGACGCTGTGTTCTAACTGAGGGCCAGTTGAGCTAGCTAATTGCTTTATTTTCCTTTCCAAAGGCTAATTTAGCAAAACGCTGTGTGTTCTTCACTGTTCACCTTGCTCTTGCCTTGCAGCGCTGTTTTAACAGCGTTCTGCAAGGTCTCTGTGTGTGTGTGTGTGTGTGTGTGTGCAGCTCACTCTGTAGTCTGTGTGCAGCCATATACCCGGTTGTATTCAGCTCAGGGGGGGTTCACACTGCCTCACACAGTTGTTCTTTTTTGCTCTTAGTGCAGCCTGCTGCACATTTTTTCTCAAATTTCCTATTAGTGTTTTTCCACCAGTCTCCAGCTCTATTGTGGAAAAACACTACATAGGATAACCTAGAGGGGGGTTTTTGGGCCTTGCAGCGCCGTTTACGGCTGTCTGCACGGTCTCCGTGTGAGCCCAGCTCGCCCTGTAGTCTGTGTGCAGCCATAGCCGGTTGGATTCAGCTCAGGGTTCGTTACTGGCTCATACCTTGAGAAAAATTTTCCTTTTTTTCAAATAGTGCAGCCTGTTTAAAATTTGAAAAAAAAAATTCCTATTAGTGTCTTTCCACTCGTATCCAGCTAAATAGTGGAAAAACACTATATAGGATAACCTAGAGGAGGGTTTTTTGGCCTTGCAGCGCCGTTTACGGCTGTCTGCACGGTCTCCGTGTGAGCCCAGCTCGCCCTGTAGTCTGTGTGCAGCCATAGCCGGTTGGATTCAGCTCAGGGTTCGTTACTGGCTCATACCTTGAGAAAAATTTTCCTTTTTTTCAAATAGTGCAGCCTGTTTAAAATTTGAAAAAAAAAAAAATTCCTATTAGTGTCTTTCCACCAGTCTCCAGCTAAATTGTGGAAAAACACTACATAGGATAACCTAGAGGTTTTTTTGGGGGCCTTGCAGCGCCGTTTACGGCTGTCTGCACGGTCTCTGTGTGAGCGCAGCTCGCCCTGTAGTCTGTGTGCAGCCATAGCCGGTTGGATTCAGCTCAGGGTGCGTTACTGCCTCATACCTTGAAAAACAATTTCCTTTTTTTCAAATAGTGCAGCCAGTTTAAAATTTGAAAAAAAAAATTCCTATTAGTGTCTTTCCACTTGTATCCAGCTAAATAGTGGAAAAACACTATATAGGATAACCTAGAGGAGGGTTTCTTGGCCTTGCAGCGCCGTTTACGGCTGTCTGCACGGTCTCCGTGTGATTTAAACTAGCTCTGTAGCCCGATCTGCACCAAAAAAAAGGTTAAGTTCACCAAACACAACTTACACTTGTGTAGGCCACATTTGAAAAATAATAAAGTTTAGTCCACAATTTACAACATTAGTGTTTCTTACACCTGTTAGGAGGAGCATTACAGGAATAAGCACACTAAGGCCTTAGTACTTTTCTGCTTATCTTTATCTGTCAACCAAGATGAAGAGGGCAGGGAGTAAGGCACGTGGGCGTGGGCGCGGAGCAGGGAGAGGAGCAGGGAGAGGACGTGGTGATTCTGTGCCTGCTGCGGGCGCCGGTGACTCGTCGTCACTCAGTTTCAGCAGGGAACAGTCCTTCATGCGCAGCTTTGTCGGAGAGCGCCGTGCACCGCTGCTGCGTGAAGACCAAATTGAAGCCGTTGTCGGGTGGATGGCAGCTAACGCCTCGGCATCGACTTCAGTTAGTGCCACATCCTCTCAGGCACAGAGCACTGGAGAGCAGCCATCTGTCTCTTCACCACCTGCCAAATTGGCCAGGCAGTCAGAGAGCCCAGGACAGGAGCCGTCTCTACTTCTGTTCTCTGAATCTCTTGGCTTGGAAACAGGGGGCCAGCCAAGCAGCATTGGAGAAATGGAAGAAGAGGCAGTGTGCAGTGATGCCCAACACCTTTTTCTCTCTGACTCTGAAGAGGCAGGTGGGCCAGTGCCTCCGGTGACCACAGCGCAGTACGCATCTGATGATGAAACTCAGGTGCCGCTTTCTCGTGCGTACTGTGCTGCTGAGACTACCCAGGAGGAGCAGTTGGTGGCAGAGGGTAGTGGAGATGATGAGGTCCTTGACCCATCGTGGCGTGAGGAACAGGAAGGTGGTGGGAGCAGCTCAGAGGAAGAGCTTCCTCTTACGGGCCAAAGAGGGAGAGGGAGGGGGAAGACTGCGGAGCCTGTAGCCTCCACTTTGGCACCCGTTAGGAGCCTGTCTCTTTCCAAAGCCAAAAACGGCGCTCCCAAGACTTGCAGTGCCTGGTCCTTTTTTGACACAGTTGCAGATGACATTTGTTTTGTCAAATGCAAGCTGTGTCATCATAAAGTAAAAAGAGGGAAAAATGTCAGCAACCTCAATACCACAAATATGTGGAAACATGTGCGGACCAGGCACGCGGTGGAGTTACAGAAACACACTGAAGATGTAGGCCAACCAACAGCGGCAGCTACCACCTCTTCAGCTCGTGTTGCCTCTTCCTCCAGCTCACGCACAGCTGGTTTGGCTTCCTCCCAGAGACCTTGTGTAATTCCACCCACAGCACCACCTTCCCAGTCATCCTCACACTCCCAGTCTACTCTACAGCCATCGGTAGTACAGGCATGGGAGAAAAGGCGGGCATTCTCGGCCAACCACCCCCGAGCACAGGCTCTGAATGCAGGCATTGCCAAACTGTTGTCCCTGGAAATGCTCTCGTTCAGGCTGGTGGAGACTGACAGCTTCCGTGACTTGATGGCATTGGCAGTCCCACAGTACAAGGTGCCCAGCCGCTTTTACTTCAGCAGGCAGGCTGTCCCTGCCCTGCACAGGCATGTTGAGGCAAACATAAAACATGCGCTACTGAACGCCGTCAGTAGCAAGGTCCACCTCACCACCGATGCGTGGACCAGTCAGCATGGACAGGGGCGATATGTTTCCCTCACTGCCCATTGGGTTAATGTTGTTGAGCCAGGTACAGATCGTGCGAGTGGCGCAGGACGTGTCCTGCCCACTCCAAGGATTGCAGGAATCCAGTCTGTACGCATCGACTCCTCCTCTTACACCAGTTCCTCTGATTCCTCTCTGCAGGATCCGTCACAGTCCACCCCCACATGGACCCGTGAACGTTTACCTATGACCGACATGAGCACAGCCGTGGCCAAACGTCAGCAGGCCGTCTTGAAACTAGTTTCATTGGGGCATCGAAGCCACACAGCGCAGGAGCTCTGGAATGCCATAAAGCAGGAGAGCGATGTGTGGTTACTGCCAGCGAATCTCCAGCCAGGCATGGTAGTGTGTGACAATGGCCGAAATCTGGTGGCAGCTTTGGCCCTTGGCAACCTCACTCACATCCCATGTCTGGCACATGTGCTCAATTTGGTTGTGCAGAGTTTTCTGAGGGACTATCCGGATCTTGATGCCCTGCTGCACAAGGTCCGCCTAGAGTGTGCTCACTTGCGGCGTTCCAGCTTGGCCAGATCCCGCATTGCTGCTCTGCAGCGCCGATTCCGCCTTCCGGAACACCGCATCATATGTGACCTACCTACCCGGTGGAATTCCACGTTACATATGTTGGAGCGGTTGTGTGAGCAGCAGCAAGCAGTTATGGAGTACCAGCTGCATCAGGCGCAAAGAAGTCGCAGTCAGCGCCGATCAGACTTCACAACCACAGAGTGGGCCACTATGAAGGACGTCTGCCAGGTTTTGCGTCCTTTTGATTATTCCACGCGGATGGCAAGTGCAGATGATGCACTAGTCAGCATGACTGTCCCCCTTATCTGCCTGCTTCAGCAAACTTTGCAAGGGTTAAGGGATGATGTGGTGGAAGAGGTGGAGGATGAGGAGTCACCTTTTCCATCAGCTTCTGGAGAGTCAGCGCCACGTGGTTCCTCACAAAGGGGTACGCAGGGGCCAATTTGTGAGGAGGATGAGGAGGAGTCAATGGAGGAGGAAGAGCTCCGTCCAGAGGAGGGAGCGACACAATTGTCCAGTGGTCAGTGTGTACAGCGAGGGTGGGGTGATGACGAGCGGGCAGAGATCATGTCTCAAGCAGGGGACAGCGTTTCTGGGCCGGTTGGCACTCTGCAGCACATGGTGGATTTCATGCTGCAGTGCCTGAGAAACGACCGCCGCATCGACCACATTCTCAACATGCCTGATTATTGGGTGTTCACCCTCCTCGATCCTCGCTACCGGGACAACGTCCAAAACCTCATCCCTGCGTTGACCCGGGAGCGTAAATTGCGGGAGTACCACGACACACTGGTGAATTCCATCATCTTCTCCTGTCCAACTGAGAGGAGTGCTGCTAGTGCTTTACAAAGCAGCTCAGTGCGTCGAGGCAGTGGGGGAGGCTCTGCCCAAAGAGGGAGCAGAAGCAGTGCCTCTGCCCAAGGCAAGCCCAGTATGGCACAACTCTGGCACACTTTTGTGTGCCCGCCCCAAATGTCTACACCATCACCGGCGGCTCCAGTCAGCAGGAGGCAACGGTTCCGTCAGATGGTGACAGACTACATGGCTTGCCCTCTTACTGTACTCCCAGACGGCTCTTCCCCGTTCAAGTTTTGGGTCTCTAAGCTGGATACATGGCCAGAGCTAAGCCAGTATGCATTGGAGGTGCTGGCTTGCCCTGCGGCTAGTGTCTTATCGGAACGTGTCTTTAGTGCCGCAGGTGGTGTACTAACAGACCGTCGCATGCGACTATCCTCCGATAACGTTGACCGGCTTACTTTCCTGAAAATGAACCAGGCCTGGATCTCGCAGGAATTTGCCACTCCTCTGCCTGATTAAGTAATTGGGTGTCATCCAGGTCTCCTGCTGTGTTCATCTTTCTACCACCTGAACTGCTATTCCTGGGCTCCAACACCGCCAGTTGCGGCTCAGAAGTGCAGGCTGCACAGTAAAAACATACGACCCAGTGTTATTGGGTTTCAGTAACGTCAGCTGATCCCCAGCTGTGTAGCCGGCAATGTGTCCTGAGACCGCCACGCTGGCACAACAACCTAAGTGTAAGGGAACCTGTCCCTCCCCCCCCCCCCGTCGTTTGTTACTGAAAGAGCCATCTTGTGCAGCAGTAATGCTGCACAAGGAAAAGGTAGCTCTTTTTTTTTAGCTCTTTGCACACGCAGAACTTAACACTTATAAAATGTGTTCACTGATACAGTTATACCGTCCCGGAGCTGGGACTTTCCTTCGTAATGTGACGCAGCACAGCCGTCATTCCTACCCCCTTGGTGCCATGCGCTGCCTCCTCAGCGTTGTTTTAAGCTGTCACGGAGCCTGCGCTGTTCTGTTATCCCTTGGGCATGCCCTATTTGCGCTGCCTGTCTTCTGACATAATTTGGTGTCAGGCTGGCTGCGCCTGTGCGGCCGCGGTGCCCGAGATCCCGCCTCGCAGTGTCTTCTGATTGAGTCACACTGCGGGCCTGGGATCCATGGGCATGCGCAGTGCATATCTTCCCCTCGGGCTCTCGCTCATTTCCCTCCGCCTTCTTTAGACTGTGCGCCGTCAGCTGATCCCTAGCATGCCACGGCCGTGACACCGCACAGTCTGAAGAAGAGGGAAGGAGGGGAGTGAGAGTCGAGGTTATGCACTGTGCATGCCCATGGTTCCAAGGCCCGCAGTGGGATTACGTTAGATGAGACTGCGAGGTGGGATCTGGAGCAGCGTGGACGCACAGGCACTGACAGCCTGACACCAAATTATGTCAGAAGACAGGCAGCGCTAATTGGGCATGGCCAAGGGCTAACAGAACAGCGCAGGCTCCGTGGCAGCTTAAAACAACGCTGAGGAGGCAGCGCACGGCATCAAGGGGATAGGAATGACAGCTGTGCTGTGTCCCATTACGAAGGAAATTCGCACCTCCGGAACGGTTTAACGGTATAAAGGGACACATTTTTAGTGTTTACTTCGGTGTTTGCAAGGAGCATAATTAAAAGAGCAACCTTTTCCTTTTGCATCCTTAGTGCTGCACAACATGGCTCTTTCAGCTACAAACGTCTTGGGGGGGGGGGTTAAAGGTTTCCTTTCAACTTGCTCCAATCAGGCTTCGGCCTACACTCTGTTCCTCTGCTCCTCCTGCTGTCCCTGGGCTCTAACACCGCCAGTTGGTGCCTGGAAGTGCTGTGTGCACAGTCAACAGTCGCTCCTCTGTTATTGGGGTTCAGTAACGTCAGCTGATCCCCAGCTGTGTGTGCGGCAATACCTCCAATCTGCTCCTCCTGCTGTCCCTGGGCTCTAACACCGCCAGTTGGTGCCTGGAAGTGCTGTGTGCACAGTCAACAGTCGCTCCTCTGTTATTGGGGTTCAGTAACGTCAGCTGATCCCCAGCTGTGTGTGCGGCAATACCTCCAATCTGCTCCTCCTGCTGTCCCTGGGCTCTAACACCGCCAGTTGGTGCCTGGAAGTGCTGTGTGCACAGTCAACAGTCGCTCCTCTGTTATTGGGGTTCAGTAACGTCAGCTGATCCCCAGCTGTGTATCCGGCAACGTGTCATGCGACCGCCACGCTGGCACAACTAAAATGTAAGGGGACCTGTCCCCCCCCCCCCCTAGGCGTTTGTTACTGAAAGAGCCACCATGTGCAGCACTAATACTGCACAAGGGAAAGGTCGCTCTTGAAATTATGCTCCTTGCAAACGCTGAACTACACACTCATGTAATGTGTCCCCTCACACCGTCCAACCGTCCCGGAGGTGGGACTTTCCTTTGTAATGTGACGCAGCACAGCCGTCATTGCTACCCCCTTGGCACCGTGCGCTGCCTCCTTAGCGTTGTTTGATTCCGTCATGGACCCTGCGCTTTTATGTTATCCCTTGGCCATGCACAGTTTGCGCTGCCCGTCCTCTGACATCATTTGTTGTCGTCCTGGCTGCGCCTGTGCGTCCACGCTGCCCGAAATCACACCTCGCAGTGTCGTCTAATGTGATCCCACAGTGGGCCTGGTATCCATGGCCATGCGCAGTGCATATACTAGCCTCTCACTCCCCTTCTTCACGCTTCTTCAGACTAGGCGGCGTCAGCTGATCCCTAATAGCATGCCACGGCCGTGACGCCGCACAGTCTGAAGAAGCAGGAAGGAGGTGAGTGAGAGGCGATGATATGCACTGCGCATGCCCATGGATCCCTGGCCCGCAGTGGGACTACATTAGATGACACTGCAAGGTTGGATCTCGGGCAGCTTGGACGCACAGGCACTGCCAGCCTGACACCTACATGATGTCAGAAGACGGGCACCGCTAACTGTGCATGGCCAAGGGATAACATTACAGTGCGGGCTCCGTGACAGAACCAAACAACGTTGAGGAGGTGGTGCCCGGCACCAAGGGGGTTGGAATGACGGCTGTGCTGTGTCACATTACAAAGGAAAGTCCCACTTCCGGGATGGTTTGACGGTGTGAGGGGACACATTATATGAGTGTGTACTTCAGCGTTTGCAAGGAGCATAATTTTCGGAGCCACCATTTTCCATGTGCAGTATTACTGCTGTACAAGATGGCTCTTTCAGCAACAAATGCCTGGGGGGGGGGGTTAAAGGTTCCCTTTCAACTTGCTCCACTGCAGGCTTCGGCCTACACTCTGCTCCTCTTTGATTCCCTGGGTTTCAACACTGTCAGTTGCCACCTGGAAGTGTTGTCTACACAGAAAAAAACACTAGGTGATGTGTCAGTGGGGTTCAGCACCGCCAGCTGTTCCCCTGCTGTGTAGTCGGCAACGTGTCCAGCACAAGCCACGCTGGCACAACAGAACAAAAGCTGCCACCAGTGCAGGCTTCGGCCTACACTCTGCTCCTCTCCTCCTCCTGCTGACCCTGGGCTCAAACACCGCTAGTTTTTGCCCGGAAGTGCTAGCTGCACAGAGAAAAACACCAGCCAATGTGTTAGTGGGGTTCAGCAACGCCAGCTGTTCCCCTGCTGTGTAGCCGGCAACGTGACCTGCAAACGCCATGCAGGCACAGGAACTGAAATTAAAAGGGAACCTGGCCCCACCCCCCCAGGTGTTTCTATGTATAACAGCCACCTAGTACAGCAGTACTGCTGCATTTGTACAAGGTGGCTGACTTTTTCTCCTTGCCCACGTGGAACTCAACACGTACAAAATGTGTCTCATTGAGACCATTCCACTGTCCCTGAGGTGTGACTTTCCTTTGTAATGATACGCAGCACCCCCCTTGGTAGCGTTTCCCGTCTTTTGTCATCATGGTTAGCTGGCTGCGCCTGTGCATCCGCCCTGCTAGAAACAACGCCCCTCGTTGTCATATTTATTTTGTCAGCGAGGGTGTGGTTTATGGGCACGAGCAGTGCATATGTTCGCCTGTCTTAACTCATCTCCTTCCGCCTTCTTCAGACTGTGCGGCCTCCTGGCCGTGGTAGGCGATAAGGGATCAGCTGAGGCCGCCCAGTCTGGAGCAGGTGTAAGGACATGTGTAAGCGGCAAACCTATTTACTGCACAAGGCCACGAATCCCAGCCACGCAGTGTGATTTTTTGAAAACACACTGTGGGTCTGGGATTCATGTCCATCGCTAACCGCAACGGCCGACATGAAATGAGGTCAGAAGACAGGAAGCGCTCACAGCGCATGGCCAAGGGATCACAATAGCGCAGACTCCTGTACAGCAAATAACAACGCTCAGGAATCTGCGCCCAGTACCTAGGTGCAAATTTTGACACCTGTGCTGCGTCTCGTTAAAAAGACAAGTCACGCCTCCACAACTGTTTGACAGTATAATGGGGTAAATAGTGTACGTGTTTTAGTCAGCGTGTGCAAGGAGCAAAACAAATAGAGCAACCTTTTACTTGTGCAGCATTAATGCTGCACAAGGTGTGGCTCTTGTACCTTGCAACACCTGAGGGGGGGGTTAAAGGTAACCTTTGAAATTGGTTCAACTAGGCTTCGGCCTACACTCTGCTCCTCTACTCCTCCTGCTGACCCTGGGCTCATACACCGCTAGTTTTTGCCCGGAAATGCTAGCTGCACAGAGAAAAACACCAGCCAATGTGTTAGTGGGGTTCAGCACCGCCAGCTGTTCCCCTGCTGTGTAGTCGGCAACGTGTCCAGCACAAGCCATGCTGGCACAACAGAACAAAAGCTGCCACCAGTGCAGGCTTCGGCCTACACTTTGCTCCTCTCCTCCTCCTGCTGACCCTGGGCTCAAACAACGCCAGTTTCTGCCCGGACATGCTAGCTGCACAGAGAAAAACACCAGCCAATGTGTTAGTGGGGTTCAGCACCGCCTGCTGTTCCCCCGCTGTGTAGCCGGCATCGTGTCCAGCACAAGCCACGCTGGCACAACCGACCAAAAGCTGCCACCAGTGCAGGCTTCGGCCTACACTTTGCTCCTCTCCTCCTCCTCCTGCTGACCCTGGGCTCTAACACCGCTAGTTTTTGCCCGGACATGCAATCTGCACAGAGAAAAACACCAGTCAATGTGTCAGTGGGGTTCAGCAACGCCAGCTGTTCCCCTGCTGTGTAGCTTGCAACGTGACCTGCAAACGCCACGCAGGCACATGAACTGAAATTGAAGAGAGCCTGCCCCCCACCCCCCCAGGTGTTTCTATGTATAACAGCCACCTTGTACAGCAGTACTGCTGCATTTGTACAAGGTGGCTGACTTTTTCTCCTTGCACACGTGGAACTCAACAAGTACAAAATGTGTCTCATTACAGACCATTACAATGTCCCTGAGGTGTGACTTTCCTTTTTAATGACACGCAGCACCCCCATTGTTAGCGCTGCCCGTCTCCTGACATCATTGGTTGGCTGGCTGTGCCTGTGCGTCCCCCCTGCCCGACACAACGCCCCCCGTTGTCTCATATATTTTGACTGCGAGGGTGTGATTGATGGGCACGAGCAGTGCATATGTTCCCCTGTTTTCACTCCCCTCCTTCCGCCTTCTTCTGACTGTGCGGCCTCATGGCCGCGGCATGCGATAAGGGATCAGCTGAGGCCGCCCAGTCTGAAGCAGGTGTAAGGACATGTGTGAGCGGCGAACATATTTACTGCACAAGGCCACGAATCCCAGCACCGCAGTGTGACTTTAGGAAAAGCCACTGTGGGTCTGGGATTTATGGCCATCGTTAACCGCACCGGCCAACATGAAATGAGGTCATGAGACGGCCTGCACTAACAGGGTATTGCCAAGGGATAACACAAGAGCGCAGTTTCCTGTACTGCAAATAACAACGGTAAGGAATCTGCGCACAGCACCTAGGTGTAAATTTGTACACCTGTGCTGCGTCTCCTTAAAAAGACTAGTAGTCACGCCTCCACTACTGTTTGACAGTATAATGGGCTAAATAGTGTACGTGTTTAATTCAGCGTGTGCAAGGAGCAAAATTAAATAGAGCAACCTTTGACTTGTGCATCATTAATGCTGTTCAAGGTGTGGCTCTTGTACCTTGCAACACCTGAGGGGGGGGTTAAAGGTAACCTTTGAAATTGGTTCAACTAGGCTTCGGCCTACACTCTGCTCCTCTACTCCTCCTGCTGACCCTGGGCTCAAACACCGCTAGTTTTTGCCCGGAAATGCTAGCTGCACAGAGAAAAACACCAGCCAATGTGTTAGTGGGGTTCAGCACCGCCAGCTGTTCCCCTGCTGTGTAGTCGGCAACGTGTCCAGCACAAGCCACGCTGGCACAACAGAACAAAAGCTGCCACCAGTGCAGGCTTCGGCCTACACTTTGCTCCTCTCCTCCTCCTGCTGACCCTGGGCTCAAACAACGCCAGTTTCTGCCCGGACATGCTAGCTGCACAGAGAAAAACACCAGCCAATGTGTTAGTGGGGTTCAGCACCGCCTGCTGTTCCCCCGCTGTGTAGCCGGCATCGTGTCCAGCACAAGCCACGCTGGCACAACCGACCAAAAGCTGCCACCAGTGCAGGCTTCGTCCTACACTTTGCTCCTCTCCTCCTCCTCCTGCTGACCCTGGGCTCTAACACCGCTAGTTTTTGCCCGGACATGCAATCTGCACAGAGAAAAACACCAGTCAATGTGTCAGTGGGGTTCAGCAACGCCAGCTGTTCCCCTGCTGTGTAGCTTGCAACGTGACCTGCAAACGCCACGCAGGCACATGAACTGAAATTGAAGAGAGCCTGCCCCCCACCCCCCCAGGTGTTTCTATGTATAACAGCCACCTTGTACAGCAGTACTGCTGCATTTGTACAAGGTGGCTGACTTTTTCTCCTTGCACACGTGGAACTCAACAAGTACAAAATGTGTCTCATTACAGACCATTACAATGTCCCTGAGGTGTGACTTTCCTTTTTAATGACACGCAGCACCCCCATTGTTAGCGCTGCCCGTCTCCTGACATCATTGGTTGGCTGGCTGTGCCTGTGCGTCCCCCCTGCCCGACACAACGCCCCCCGTTGTCTCATATATTTTGACTGCGAGGGTGTGATTGATGGGCACGAGCAGTGCATATGTTCCCCTGTTTTCACTCCCCTCCTTCCGCCTTCTTCTGACTGTGCGGCCTCATGGCCGCGGCATGCGATAAGGGATCAGCTGAGGCCGCCCAGTCTGAAGCAGGTGTAAGGACATGTGTGAGCGGCGAACATATTTACTGCACAAGGCCACGAATCCCAGCACCGCAGTGTGACTTTAGGAAAAGCCACTGTGGGTCTGGGATTTATGGCCATCGTTAACCGCACCGGCCAACATGAAATGAGGTCATGAGACGGCCTGCACTAACAGGGTATTGCCAAGGGATAACACAAGAGCGCAGTTTCCTGTACTGCAAATAACAACGGTAAGGAATCTGCGCACAGCACCTAGGTGTAAATTTGTACACCTGTGCTGCGTCTCCTTAAAAAGACTAGTAGTCACGCCTCCACTACTGTTTGACAGTATAATGGGCTAAATAGTGTACGTGTTTAATTCAGCGTGTGCAAGGAGCAAAATTAAATAGAGCAACCTTTGACTTGTGCATCATTAATGCTGTTCAAGGTGTGGCTCTTGTACCTTGCAACACCTGAGGGGGGGGTTAAAGGTAACCTTTGAAATTGGTTCAACTAGGCTTCGGCCTACACTCTGCTCCTCTACTCCTCCTGCTGACCCTGGGCTCAAACACCGCTAGTTTTTGCCCGGAAATGCTAGCTGCACAGAGAAAAACACCAGCCAATGTGTTAGTGGGGTTCAGCACCGCCAGCTGTTCCCCTGCTGTGTAGTCGGCAACGTGTCCAGCACAAGCCACGCTGGCACAACAGAACAAAAGCTGCCACCAGTGCAGGCTTCGGCCTACACTTTGCTCCTCTCCTCCTCCTGCTGACCCTGGGCTCAAACAACGCCAGTTTCTGCCCGGACATGCTAGCTGCACAGAGAAAAACACCAGCCAATGTGTTAGTGGGGTTCAGCACCGCCTGCTGTTCCCCCGCTGTGTAGCCGGCATCGTGTCCAGCACAAGCCACGCTGGCACAACCGACCAAAAGCTGCCACCAGTGCAGGCTTCGTCCTACACTTTGCTCCTCTCCTCCTCCTCCTGCTGACCCTGGGCTCTAACACCGCTAGTTTTTGCCCGGACATGCAATCTGCACAGAGAAAAACACCAGTCAATGTGTCAGTGGGGTTCAGCAACGCCAGCTGTTCCCCTGCTGTGTAGCTTGCAACGTGACCTGCAAACGCCACGCAGGCACATGAACTGAAATTGAAGAGAGCCTGCCCCCCACCCCCCCAGGTGTTTCTATGTATAACAGCCACCTTGTACAGCAGTACTGCTGCATTTGTACAAGGTGGCTGACTTTTTCTCCTTGCACACGTGGAACTCAACAAGTACAAAATGTGTCTCATTACAGACCATTACAATGTCCCTGAGGTGTGACTTTCCTTTTTAATGACACGCAGCACCCCCATTGTTAGCGCTGCCCGTCTCCTGACATCATTGGTTGGCTGGCTGTGCCTGTGCGTCCCCCCTGCCCGACACAACGCCCCCCGTTGTCTCATATATTTTGACTGCGAGGGTGTGATTGATGGGCACGAGCAGTGCATATGTTCCCCTGTTTTCACTCCCCTCCTTCCGCCTTCTTCTGACTGTGCGGCCTCATGGCCGCGGCATGCGATAAGGGATCAGCTGAGGCCGCCCAGTCTGAAGCAGGTGTAAGGACATGTGTGAGCGGCGAACATATTTACTGCACAAGGCCACGAATCCCAGCACCGCAGTGTGACTTTAGGAAAAGCCACTGTGGGTCTGGGATTTATGGCCATCGTTAACCGCACCGGCCAACATGAAATGAGGTCATGAGACGGCCTGCACTAACAGGGTATTGCCAAGGGATAACACAAGAGCGCAGTTTCCTGTACTGCAAATAACAACGGTAAGGAATCTGCGCACAGCACCTAGGTGTAAATTTGTACACCTGTGCTGCGTCTCCTTAAAAAGACTAGTAGTCACGCCTCCACTACTGTTTGACAGTATAATGGGCTAAATAGTGTACGTGTTTAATTCAGCGTGTGCAAGGAGCAAAATTAAATAGAGCAACCTTTGACTTGTGCATCATTAATGCTGTTCAAGGTGTGGCTCTTGTACCTTGCAACACCTGAGGGGGGGGTTAAAGGTAACCTTTGAAATTGGTTCAACTAGGCTTCGGCCTACACTCTGCTCCTCTACTCCTCCTGCTGACCCTGGGCTCAAACACCGCTAGTTTTTGCCCGGAAATGCTAGCTGCACAGAGAAAAACACCAGCCAATGTGTTAGTGGGGTTCAGCACCGCCAGCTGTTCCCCTGCTGTGTAGTCGGCAACGTGTCCAGCACAAGCCACGCTGGCACAACAGAACAAAAGCTGCCACCAGTGCAGGCTTCGGCCTACACTTTGCTCCTCTCCTCCTCCTGCTGACCCTGGGCTCAAACAACGCCAGTTTCTGCCCGGACATGCTAGCTGCACAGAGAAAAACACCAGCCAATGTGTTAGTGGGGTTCAGCACCGCCTGCTGTTCCCCCGCTGTGTAGCCGGCATCGTGTCCAGCACAAGCCACGCTGGCACAACCGACCAAAAGCTGCCACCAGTGCAGGCTTCGTCCTACACTTTGCTCCTCTCCTCCTCCTCCTGCTGACCCTGGGCTCTAACACCGCTAGTTTTTGCCCGGACATGCAATCTGCACAGAGAAAAACACCAGTCAATGTGTCAGTGGGGTTCAGCAACGCCAGCTGTTCCCCTGCTGTGTAGCTTGCAACGTGACCTGCAAACGCCACGCAGGCACATGAACTGAAATTGAAGGGAGCCTGCCCCCCACCCCCCCAGGTGTTTCTATGTATAACAGCCACCTTGTACAGCAGTACTGCTGCATTTGTACAAGGTGGCTGACTTTTTCTCCTTGCACATGTGGAACTCAACAAGTACAAAATGTGTCTCATTACAGACCATTACAATGTCCCTGAGGTGTGACTTTCCTTTTTAATGACACGCAGCACCCCCATTGTTAGCGCTGCCCGTCTCCTGACATCATTGGTTGGCTGGCTGTGCCTGTGCGTCCCCCCTGCCCGACACAACGCCCCCCGTTGTCTCATATATTTTGACTGCGAGGGTGTGATTGATGGGCACGAGCAGTGCATATGTTCCCCTGTTTTCACTCCCCTCCTTCCGCCTTCTTCTGACTGTGCGGCCTCATGGCCGCGGCATGCGATAAGGGATCAGCTGAGGCCGCCCAGTCTGAAGCAGGTGTAAGGACATGTGTGAGCGGCGAACATATTTACTGCACAAGGCCACGAATCCCAGCACCGCAGTGTGACTTTAGGAAAAGCCACTGTGGGTCTGGGATTTATGGCCATCGTTAACCGCACCGGCCAACATGAAATGAGGTCATGAGACGGCCTGCACTAACAGGGTATTGCCAAGGGATAACACAAGAGCGCAGTTTCCTGTACTGCAAATAACAACGGTAAGGAATCTGCGCACAGCACCTAGGTGTAAATTTGTACACCTGTGCTGCGTCTCCTTAAAAAGACTAGTAGTCACGCCTCCACTACTGTTTGACAGTATAATGGGCTAAATAGTGTACGTGTTTAATTCAGCGTGTGCAAGGAGCAAAATTAAATAGAGCAACCTTTGACTTGTGCATCATTAATGCTGTTCAAGGTGTGGCTCTTGTACCTTGCAACACCTGAGGGGGGGGTTAAAGGTAACCTTTGAAATTGGTTCAACTAGGCTTCGGCCTACACTCTGCTCCTCTACTCCTCCTGCTGACCCTGGGCTCAAACACCGCTAGTTTTTGCCCGGAAATGCTAGCTGCACAGAGAAAAACACCAGCCAATGTGTTAGTGGGGTTCAGCACCGCCAGCTGTTCCCCTGCTGTGTAGTCGGCAACGTGTCCAGCACAAGCCACGCTGGCACAACAGAACAAAAGCTGCCACCAGTGCAGGCTTCGGCCTACACTTTGCTCCTCTCCTCCTCCTGCTGACCCTGGGCTCAAACAACGCCAGTTTCTGCCCGGACATGCTAGCTGCACAGAGAAAAACACCAGCCAATGTGTTAGTGGGGTTCAGCACCGCCTGCTGTTCCCCTGCTGTGCAGCTTGCAACGTGACCTGCAAACGCCACGCAGGCACATGAACTGAAATTGAAGGGAGCCTGGCCCCCACCCCCAGGTGTTTCTATGTATAACAGCCACCTTGTACAGCAGTACTGCTGCATTTGTACAAGGTGGCTGATGTTTTCTCCTTGCCCACGTGGAACTCAACACGTACAAAATGTGTCTCTTTGAGACCATTCCACTGTCCCTGAGGTGTGACTTTCCTTTCTAATGATACGCAGCACCCCCCTTGGTAGCGCTTCCCGTCTTCTGACATCATTGGTTGGCTACTTGCGCCTGTTCGTCCGCCCTGCCTGAATAAAATGCTCCTCGTTGTCTTAATTATTTTGACTGCGAGGGTGTGATTGATGGGCACGAGCAGTGCATATCTTCGCCTGTCTTAACTCATCTCCTTCCGCCTTCTTCAGACTGTGCAGCCTCATGGCCGCGGCATGCGAGAAGGGATCAGCAGAGGCCGCCCAGTCTGAAGCAGGTGTAAGGACGTGTGTGAGCGGCCAAAATATTTACTGCTCAAGGCCACGAATCCCAGCACCGCAGTGTGGCTTTATGAAAAGACACTGTGGGTCTGGGATTTATGGCCATCGTTAACCGCACCGGCCAACATGAAATGAGGTCATAAGATGGGCAGCGCTAACAGGGCATTGCCAAGGGATAACACAAGAGCGCAGACTCCTGTACAGCAAATAACAACGCTCAGGAAGCTGCGCCAAGCACCAAGGCGTTATTTTGGACACCTGTGCTGCGTCTCATCAAAAAACCAAGTCACGCATCCACTACAGTTTGACTGTAGAATGGGGTAAATTGTGTATGTCTTTCATTCAGCGTGTGCAAGTAGACAAATTAATAGAGCAACCTTTCACTTGTGCAGCATTAATACTGCACAAGGTGTGTCTCTTGTACTTTGTAACACCTGAGGGGGGGGTTAAAGGTTTCCTTTGAAATTGGTTCAACTAGGCTTCGGCCTACACTCTGCTCCTCTCCTCCTCCTCCTGCTTCAACACGGGCTCTAACATCGCTAGTTTTTGCCCGCAAGTGCTAGCTGCACAGATAAAAACACACGCCATTGTGTTAGTGGGGTTCAGCAACGCCAGCTGTTCCCCCAGTGTGTAGCCGGCAAAGTGTCCTGCAAACGCAACGCAGACACAAAGCTGCCTCCAGTGCAGGCTTCGGCCTACACTCATCTCCCCCTGCTTACCCTTTGCTCCAACACCGCTAGTTGGGGCTCTAGGAAGACAATCTTTAATAGGGAAGGCAACGCATCCGGGTTCCAGCACCGCCAGCTGGTTCTCGGCAGTGTTCTTGTCACAGGTACTCCCTCGTGCCAAGCCTGGTTTCAGCACCGTCAGCTGTTTCCGGGTTGTGTCAACTTCACTGAGACGCCTATGCTTGCCCCGTCGTGGGGCGGTCGAGTTAGCCAACTCCAGGGTGCCTCCAGTTTAGGAGCTTCCTATGTGGGCTGCGTGAACTGGTAGTCAAGGCTGGTTCTGTAGTGCCAGTAGGCCCAGCTCCCCCTGTAGGACTGTTGGGGTTCGGTAACTGCGGCTGCCTCGCGGCCTAGCTGTTCTCTCCTCTCCTGTGGGCCTTGGGGTCCACCACCTGGTTCCAGCACCGTCAGCTGGTTCCGGGCCGAGCCTTTGGCTTAGGTGCCTCCTCCTGGGTATCCGAGTTCCGCCAACGCCAGGCGGTCCTTGGTAGTGCTTTTAAGCGCGGGCACCTACAGCTTAGCAACCGGGTTCCAGCACCGTCAGCTGGTCCTCGGTCGTGCCATTGGCTCTTGCACACTGGGGCAACGCATCCGGGTTCCAGCACCGCCAGCTGGTTCTCGGCAGTGTTCTTGTCACAGGTACTCCCTCGTGCCAAGCCTGGTTTCAGCACCGTCAGCTGTTTCCGGGTTGTGTCAACTTCACTGAGACGCCTATGCTTGCCCCGTCGTGGGGCGGTCGAGTTAGCCAACTCCAGGGTGCCTCCAGTTTAGGAGCTTCCTATGTGGGCTGCGTGAACTGGTAGTCAAGGCTGGTTCTGTAGTGCCAGTAGGCCCAGCTCCCCCTGTAGGACTGTTGGGGTTCGGTAACTGCGGCTGCCTCGCGGCCTAGCTGTTCTCTCCTCTCCTGTGGGCCTTGGGGTCCACCACCTGGTTCCAGCACCGTCAGCTGGTTCCGGGCCGAGCCTTTGGCTTAGGTGCCTCCTCCTGGGTATCCGAGTTCCGCCAACGCCAGGCGGTCCTTGGTAGTGCTTTTAAGCGCGGGCACCTACAGCTTAGCAACCGGGTTCCAGCACCGTCAGCTGGTCCTCGGTCGTGCCATTGGCTCTTGCACACTGGGGCAACGCATCCGGGTTCCAGCACCGCCAGCTGGTTCTCGGCAGTGTTCTTGTCACAGGTACTCCCTCGTGCCAAGCCTGGTTTCAGCACCGTCAGCTGTTTCCGGGTTGTGTCAACTTCACTGAGACGCCTATGCTTGCCCCGTCGTGGGGCGGTCGAGTTAGCCAACTCCAGGGTGCCTCCAGTTTAGGAGCTTCCTATGTGGGCTGCGTGAACTGGTAGTCAAGGCTGGTTCTGTAGTGCCAGTAGGCCCAGCTCCCCCTGTAGGACTGTTGGGGTTCGGTAACTGCGGCTGCCTCGCGGCCTAGCTGTTCTCTCCTCTCCTGTGGGCCTTGGGGTCCACCACCTGGTTCCAGCACCGTCAGCTGGTTCCGGGCCGAGCCTTTGGCTTAGGTGCCTCCTCCTGGGTATCCGTGTTCCGCCAACGCCAGGCGGTCCTTGGTAGTGCTTTTAAGCGCGGGCACCTACAGCTTAGCAACCGGGTTCCAGCACCGTCAGCTGGTCCTCGGTCGTGCCATTGGCTCTTGCACACTGGGGCAACGCATCCGGGTTCCAGCACCGCCAGCTGGTTCTCGGCAGTGTTCTTGTCACAGGTACTCCCTCGTGCCAAGCCTGGTTTCAGCACCGTCAGCTGTTTCCGGGTTGTGTCAACTTCACTGAGACGCCTATGCTTGCCCCGTCGTGGGGCGGTCGAGTTAGCCAACTCCAGGGTGCCTCCAGTTTAGGAGCTTCCTATGTGGGCTGCGTGAACTGGTAGTCAAGGCTGGTTCTGTAGTGCCAGTAGGCCCAGCTCCCCCTGTAGGACTGTTGGGGTTCGGTAACTGCGGCTGCCTCGCGGCCTAGCTGTTCTCTCCTCTCCTGTGGGCCTTGGGGTCCACCACCTGGTTCCAGCACCGTCAGCTGGTTCCGGGCCGAGCCTTTGGCTTAGGTGCCTCCTCCTGGGTATCCGAGTTCCGCCAACGCCAGGCGGTCCTTGGTAGTGCTTTTAAGCGCGGGCACCTACAGCTTAGTAACCGGGTTCCAGCACCGTCAGCTGGTCCTCGGTCGTGCCATTGGCTCTTGCACACTGGGGCAACGCATCCGGGTTCCAGCACCGCCAGCTGGTTCTCGGCAGTGTTCTTGTCACAGGTACTCCCTCGTGCCAAGCCTGGTTTCAGCACCGTCAGCTGTTTCCGGGTTGTGTCAACTTCACTGAGACGCCTATGCTTGCCCCGTCGTGGGGCGGTCGAGTTAGCCAACTCCAGGGTGCCTCCAGTTTAGGAGCTTCCTATGTGGGCTGCGTGAACTGGTAGTCAAGGCTGGTTCTGTAGTGCCAGTAGGCCCAGCTCCCCCTGTAGGACTGTTGGGGTTCGGTAACTGCGGCTGCCTCGCGGCCTAGCTGTTCTCTCCTCTCCTGTGGGCCTTGGGGTCCACCACCTGGTTCCAGCACCGTCAGCTGGTTCTCGGCAGTGTCTTTTGCTCTTGTACCTTCTGCTCCCCATCCTGGTTCCAGTACCGTCAGCTGGTTCCGGGCAGAGCCTTTGGCTTAGGTGCCTCCTTCTGGGTATCCAAGTTCCACCAATGTCAGGTGGTCCTTGGTAGTGCTTTCAGGCACGGGTACCTCCTGCTTAGTAACTGGGTTCCAGTAACGTCAGCTGGTCCTTGGTAGTTCCATTGGCTCTTGGACATTCGGCTACCCATCCGGGTTCCAGTACCGTCAGCTGGTTCTCGGCAGTGTCTTTTGCTCTTGTACCTTCTGCTCCCCATCCTGGTTCCAGTAACGTCATCTGGTTCCGGGCAGAGCCTTTGGCTTAGGTGCCTCCTTCTGGGTATCCGAGTTCCGCCAACGTCAGGCGGTCCTTGGTAGTGCTTTTTAGCACGGGTACCTCCTGCTTAGTAACCGGGTTCCAGTAACGTCAGCTGGTCCTCGGTAGTTCCATAGGCTCTTGAACCTTCGGGTAGCCATCCGAGTTCCAGTTCCATCAGCTGGTTCTTGGCATTTTCTCAGCCTTCTTGTACCTTCTGCTACATTTCCAAGTTGAAGACCCTAACGTCGACAACCCGGAAGACCACCCCGATGACGACGACCCGGAAGACCACCCCGATGACGACGACGACGACGACGGCGGAGACGACGACGGCTGAGACGACGACGGCGGAGATGACGACACTGGAGACGAAGACCCTGGAGACGACAACATGGAAGACCGAGAAGCAGAAGAACAAGAGGCTGCAGAACAAAGAGCAGAAGAACATTAAGCATAAGACTTAATATCAGAGCAAAAGATATTATCTAAATTATATGCAGAAGAAGACTAAGCAGTGTATGGGGGTGAGTCCGTTCCTCCTCGTGGTGCCCCTGGATAAAGCCTGATGCTGCAGGCCAAACTGAACGCGGACAAATGTAACTTTTGTGACTGGCAGAACGGAAGGTGTAATCTTCCAACTTTTATAGATAACAACTACGGGAATGCCTGTCACAAATGAGAATATGATGAAGAAGTAGAATAGGAAGAATAATAACAGTGGAATAAAAAGAATATGTAGAATAGGAAGAATAATAATAGTTGAAGAAAATGAATATGAAGAATGTAATAAAAAAAAAAAATAGGTAGAAGATGAAGAAGAAGATGAATAAGGTGAAGAAGTTGATGTCAAGGATGCTGATGATGATGAAGATGAAAGTGTGGGAAAAGAAAAAAAAAAAAGAAAAAAAAGAAGGGGAAGGGCGTGGAATAGTGAAACATCAATATCTGACAAAATAAAAAAAATTTACATACTCAATATCTTTTTCAATCCGAACGTCTTTAAAAAAAAAAAAAAACCATGCTATTCTATTTGATTGGACTAATCCTCATTGCCTTTAATGTCTCCGCCACCTCCCCCATACATCCTACATTATTCTTAGTTGTTTTCCTTCAGGTAGAATGAACCTACAAGGAAAGAAAGGGTTTATTTTAATTCCGATATTTTGGTCCCATTGACTTGCATTGGGATCGGGTATCGGTATCGGCGATATCCGATATTTTTTGAATATCGGCCGATCCAAACCGATACCGATACTTTCCGATATCGGAAGGTATCGCTCAACACTAGCTATGACGTACTATCCCGTCCAGGGTCAGATAAGCCCAGGGCACCTCGACGGGATAGTACGTCTAAGGTCACAGAGGGGTTAATAATAGTACTACATGTTTAGTATGATGTAGATGCATAATGAGCCATTACCTTATATCCATCTATTAGAGGAGAAGATCCTTTTTTGGAGTAGAGAGCTGCACTCATTTTTCTCTTCTTTTGCAATATTGCTTAAAGGGAAGCTGACATCAGAAAAATTACATATAAATTAGGTTTTTTGTGTAAATGGTTTATTTATCGCAATGTTATTTTTAACTAATTGTAGTCTGTATTAAAAATATAAAAATAGAACTTTCACATTGGACACTGGGACTTTTTTTGACTTTAACTTTCAATTGTTTCCTGAAGGAAACAACACATGTACAGTACAGACCAAAAGTTTGGGCACACCTTCTCATTTAAAGATTTTTCTGTATTTTCATGACTATGAAAATTGTACATTCACACTGAAGGCATCAAAACTATGAATGTGGAATTATATACTTAACAAAAAAGTGTGAAACAACTGAAATTATGTCTTATATTCTAGGTTCTTCAAAGTAGCCACCTTTTGCTTTGATGACTGCTTTGCACACTCTTGGCATTCTCTTGATGAGCTTCAAGAGGTAGTCACCGGGAATGGTCTTCCAACAATCTTGCAGGAGTTCCCAGAGATGCTTAGCACTTGTTGGCCCTTTTGCCTTCACTCTGCGGTCCAGCTCACACCAAACCATTTCGATTGAGTTCAGGTCTGGTGACTATGGAGGCCAGGTCATGTGGTGTAGCACCTCATCACTCTCCTTCTTGATCAAATAGCCCTTACACAGCCTAGAGGTGTGTTTGGGGTCATTGTCCTGTTGAAAAATAAATGATGGTCCAACTAAACGCAAACCGGATGGGATAGCATGCCGCTGCAAGATGCTGTGGTAGCCATGCTGGTTCAGTATGTCTTCAATTTTGAATAAATCCCCAACAGTGTCATCAGCAAAGCACCCCCACACATCACACCTCCTCCTCCATGCTTCACGGTGGGAACCAGGCATGTAGAGTCCATCCGTTCACCTTTTCTGCGTCACACAAAGACACGGTGGTTGGAACCAAAGATCTCAAATTTGGACTCATCAGACCAAAACACAGATTTCCACTGGTCTAATGTCCATTCCTTGTGTTCTTTAGCCCAAACAAGTCTCTTCTGCTTGTTGCCTGTCCTTAGCAGTGGTTTGCTAGCAGCTATTTTACCATGATGGCCTGCTGCACAAAGCCTCCTCTTAACAGTTGTTGTAGAGATATGCTGCTAGAACTCTGTGTGGCATTGACCTGGTCTCTAATCTGAGCTGCTGTTAACCTGCGATTTCTGAGGCTGGTGACTCGGATAAACTTATCCTCAGAAGCAGAGGTGACTCTTGGTCTTCCTTTCCTGGGGCGGTCCTCATGTGAGCCAGTTTCTTTGTAGTGCTTGATGGTTTTTGCCACTGCACTTTGGGACACTTTCAAAGTTTTCCCAATTTTTCAGACTGACTGATCTTCATTTCTTAAAGTAATGATGGCCACTCGTTTTTCTTTACTTAGCTGCTTTTTTCTTGCCATAATACAAATTCTAACTGTCTATACAGTAGGACTATCAGCTGTGTATCCACCAGACTTCTGCACAACACAACTGATGGTCCCAACACCATTTATAAGGCAAAAAATCCTACTTATTAAACCTGACAGGGAACACCTGTGAAGTGAAAACCATTCCCGGTGACTACCTCTTGAAGCTCATCAAGAGAATGCCAAGAGTGTGCAAAGCAGTCATCAAAGCAAAAGGTGGCTAGTTTGAAGAACCTAGAATATAAGACATAATTTCAGTTGTTTCACACTATTTTGTTAAGTATATAATTCCACATGTGGTAATTCATAGTTTTGATGCCTTCAGTGTGAATGTACAATTTTCATAGTTATGAAAATACAGAAAAATCTTTAACCCTTTCCCGCCGCGGCCCTTTTTCGTTTTTGTGTTTTCGTTTTTCGCTCCCCTCCTTTCCAGAGCCATAACTTTTTTATTTTTCTGTCAATATGGTCATCTGAGGGCTTATTTTTTGCGGGACGAGTTGTACTTTTGAATGACACCATTGGTTTTACCATGTCTTGTATTAGAAAATGGGAAAAAAAATTGTGCTTTGAAATTGCAAAAAAAGTGCAATCCACACTTGTTTTTAGATTGGCTTTCTTGCTAGCTTCACTAAATGCTAAAACTGACCAGCCATTATGATTCTCCAGGTCATTTCGAGTTCATAGACGCCTAACATGTCTAGGTTATTTTTTATCTAAGTGGAGAAAAAAAATTCTAAACTTTGGTAAAAAAAAAACGCCATTTTCCGATACCCATAGCGTCTCCATTTTTCATGATCCGAGGTCGGTTGAGGGCTTATTTTTTGCGTGCCGAGCTGACGTTTTTAATTATACCACTTTTGTGCAGATACGTTCTTTTGAACGCCCGTTATTGCATTTTAATGCAATGTCGCAGCGACCAAAAAAAGTAATTCTGGCGTTTCAAATTTTTTTCTCCCTACGCCGTTTAGCGATCAGGTTAATCCATTTTTTTATTGATAGATCGGGCGATTCTGAAAGCGGCAATACCAAATATGTGTAGGTTTGATTTTTTTTTTTGTTTTATTTTGGATGGGGTCAAAGGGGGTGATTTAAACTTTTATATATTTTTTATTTTTTTCATATTTTTAAAAACATTTTTTTAAACATTTGCCATGCTTCAATAGCCTCCATGGCTGGAAGCTGGCATAGCCTGATCGGCACTGCTACATAGCAGTGATCATCAGATCGCTGCTAAGTAGCTGAAATGCAGGCTTGCTATGAGCGCCAACCACAGGGGGTGCTCACAGCAGGCCGGCATCAGTAACCATAGAGGTCTCAAGGACCTCTATGGTTACCATCCTGTTGCATCGCCGACCCCCGATCATGTGACGGGGGTCGGCGATGAGGTGATTTTCGTCCGCGCGGCTGGAAGTGCTGGTTAAATGCCGCTGTCAGGTTAATAGCGGCGAGTGAATCGCGATTTCACCTGCCGCTATTGCACGCACATGTCAGTTGTACAAATCAGTCCTAAAAGTATCAAAGTTCATGGATTCAATCAAACCTGAACTGTGGACTTCTAGCTTTGGAAGAATCCAACAAAATGACGGACAAAAGGGGTTTAAAAATAAAAAAATGATACTCACTGCATCCCTCCCCTGTGCAACCACACAAGCCCCTTTCTGCCACATCGTGACATCCTTGGGCCCTCCGCGCTGCACTGTGCCTCAAAACTTCATGACATGCATTTTGTAGCCTAGTGAAATGCAGACTGAACTGGGATGGATGCCTGAAGACCAGAGCAAAAGGAGCCATCAAAGCTTTTCATGTGAGAGTTATTTTTTTTAACTATAGTTGTTATGTTCTGGGGTCTAATGGGTCTACCATGCTAATTTGTCAGTGATTATATCAGCCTTGATTGAAAGAGGGACAAGCATGTATTCTTTTTTGTAGGTTGTGGAACTTTATGACCATCACAAAACATGTGATCATTATGGATAATTTGCAGGGTTTCTTTTACCAGATTACTTTTAACTGTCTTTCACAAAGGAAACATTAAAGTTCTGCATGTGTGACTAATGCCGCAATTCTTCCTTTAAGGCCGGTGTCACACTTGTGAGTGCAGTGCGAGAAACTCGCATGAGTCTCTTGCATCAATAGCCGGCACTGCCGCCGGCGGTTAGGACAGGAGCGTTCAGCTGCATAGAAATACATGCAGCCACACACCCAGTCCCGAGTGACGGCGGCAGTGCCGGGTATTGATGCGAGAGACTCGCGCAAGTTTCTCGCACTACACTCACAAGTTTGACACCGGCTAATGGTGTACATCATGCGCTGTGGAGTCCTAGTTTGACTTTGCTGCTATGTGACTTCAATTGGTTATCAATAAAAAAACCTATAGAGAATCAGGTATGGCTTCTAAGTTCTATTGTCCTTTATGAGCAGTTTTGCCATAAATGTATTCCGCATGAAAATAATACAATCTTTAGCTATCCAGTCACTGAAGGAGCGCATAAGATTAACTTGTCAGCAGCTGATTAATGTGTCTGTACAATCCATCTGCTGGTGTTTCCATCCAAGCAGGAGCTAAAGAAAGATGGTTGTTCCTCCAAAGAATTTAGCCTATGGTCTTTACGCAGGACAATCACTATTCGATTTTAGAGATTGCTTTGTTATATCATTTGGTTAATATTTTTAACTTGTACATCAGCATATAATGCAAAAAAATGATTAGACATAGTTACATACATAGTTACATAGGCTGAAAAAAGACATAGGTCTGTCAAGTTCAACCTTCCTCCACTAATTGTGTATTGTGTCACTAATTTAACTATAACCCACATGTTATGTTTTAAAAAAGGGCTGGATGCAAAACATTATATATATATATATATATATATATATATATATATATATATATATATATATATATATATATATACAGTACAGACCAAAAGTTTGGACACACCTTCTCATTTAAAGATTTTTCTGTATTTTCATGACTATGAAAATTGTACATTCACACTGAAGGCATCAAAACTATGAATTAACACATGTGGAATTATATACTTAGCAAAAAAGTGTGAAACAACTGAAATTATGTCTTATATTCTAGGTTCTTCAAAGTAGCCACCTTTTGCTTTGATGACTGCTTTGCACACTCTTGGCATTCTCTTGATGAGCTTCAAGAGGTAGTCACCAGGAATGGTCTTCCAACAATCTTGAAGGAGTTCTCAGAGATTCTTAGCCCTTGTTGGCCCTTTTGCCTTCACTCTGCGGTCCAGCTCACCCCAACCATCTATAGAGGCCAGGTCATCTGGCGTAGCACCCCATCACTCTCGTTCTTGGTCAAATAGCCCTTACACAGCCTGGAGGTGTGTTTGGGGTCATTGTCCTTTTGAAAAATAAATGATGGTCCAACTAAACGCAAACCGGATGGAATAGCATGCTGCTGCAAGATGCTGTGGTAGCCATGCTGGTTCAGTATGCCTTCAATTTTGAATAAATACCCAATAGTGTCACCAGCAAAGCACCCCCACACCATCATACCTCCTCCTTCATGCTTCACGGTGGGAACCAGGCATGTAGAGTCCATCCGTTCACCTTTTCTGCGTCGCACAAAGACATGGTGGTTGGAACCAAAGATCTCAAATTTGGACTCATCAGACCAGCACAGATTTCCACTGGTCTAATGTCCATTCCTTGTGTTCTTTAGCCCAAACAAGTCTCTTCTGCTTGTTGCCTGTCCTTAGCAGTGGTTTCCTAGCAGCTGTTTTACCATGAAGGCCTGCTGCACAAAGTCTCCTTTTAATAGTTGTAGAGATGTGTCTGCTGCTAGAACTCTGTGTGGCATTGACCTGGTCTCTAATCTGAGCTGCTGTTAACCTGCGATTTCTGAGGCTGGTGACTCGGATAAACTTATCCTCAGAAGCAGAGGTGACTCTTGGTCTTCCTTTCCTGGGACGGTCCTCATGTGAGCCAGTTTTTTTGTAGCGCTTGATGGTTTTTGCCACTGCACTTGGGGACACTTTCAAAGTTTTCCCAATTTTTCGGACTGACTGACCTTCATTTCTTAAAGTAATGATAGCCACTTGTTTTCCTTTACTTAGCTGCTTTTTTCTTGCCATAATACAAATTCTAACAGGCTATTCAGTAGGACTATCAGCTGTGTATCCATCATACTTCTGCACAACACACCTGATGGTCCCAACCCCATTTATAAGGCAAGAAATCCCACTTATTTAACCTGACAGGGCACACCTGTGAAGTGACAACCATTCCTGGTGACTACCTCTTGAAGCTCATCAAGAAAATGGCAAGATTGTGTAAAGCAGTCATCAAAGCAAAAGATGGCTACTTTGAAGAACCTAGAATATAAGACATAATTTCAGTTGATTCACACTCTTTTGTTAAGTATATAATTCCACATGTGTTAATTCATAGTTTTGATGCCATCAATGAGAATTTAAAAAAAAACAGCAAAACAAGGCAGAGCTTCTTACCTGCCTAGGCCTCTAAACAAATGCACTATCAGGATGCAGTGGACCCATGTGGTTAAGATGGAGACAACACAGGTGCAGCATAACCGATGAGGCAGCCAGTCTCAACCTACCAAACTAATGGAGGGGGTGGCTGCTTGGCACAATGCTGCACATAAAAGACTTGTATGTGGTGCTGTTCACACAATGGAGATGCACAGCATCCAGGCAAGCCTAGTAGTGACACCCTTCTATTAGATCAGGCGGGCCTGCCCAGCGCTATCCAAATGCACCCCATGTGAACAGACACCACAGTTTACAAGACAAAAATGGGCCCAACTGCACCCCGAAAAAAAGTGAAAAAAGCACAAAAAAATATAACCCGCGTCGTGGGGACCCTTGACGCGGGTTACGAGCTTGCGTATTTTGGCCAAAGTATAAACTAATACCTCACAAAAAAATTTTTTTTTATATTTTTTTGTGTTTTTTGCACTTTTTTTCAGGGTGCAGTTGGGCCCATTTTTGTCTTGTAAACTGTGGTGGGTCCACTGCATCCTGATAGTGCATTTGTTTAGAGGCCTAGGCAGGTAAGAAGCTCTGCCTTGTTTTGCTGTTTTTTTCTATTTTTTGGAGGATCTCTGAATCCTCTTCTTGTGCTCTTGCTGTTTAGGATTCAATGTGAATTTACAATTTTCATAGCCATGAAAATACAGAAAAATCTTTTGGTCTGTACATATATATATATATACAAAAACTTCCTTCTCACGCCCAATGGGGGCTGTCTTTGTTATCCTTCCTCATTCTCGGGTCTTCTACCAGAGGCCTGGGAGTTTGAGGGTTCTGAGCAGGATCTTCGTTGTTCCCAGCATTGTGCTTTTCTGGACAGAGAGCTGAAATGTTGCTCCTGGGATCTGTTGTAGCCATTCTTCCAACTTAGAGGTCACTGCTCCAAGTGCTCCTATCACCACTGGAATCACTGTTGCCTTCACATTCCACATCTTCTCCAGTTCTCCTTTGAGGGCCTGGAATTTCTCCAGCTTCTCATATTTCTTCTTTCTAATGTTGCTGTCACTTGGCACTGCCACACCTGTTATCATTGCTGTCTTCTGATCCTTGTCTACTATCACAATGTCTGGTTGGTTAGCCAACACCTGCTTATCCATCTGGATCTTGAAGTTCCACAGGATTTTAGCCCTTTCATTCTTCACCATTTTATCTGGGGACTCCCACCAGGACTTAGGGGGACTTAGCCCATATGCTGTGCAGATGTTCCTGTATACAATTCCCGCTACTTGGCAGTGGCATTTGGTATACGTTGTTCCTGCTTACATTGTACATTCTGCCACTATGTGCTGGATGGTTTCTGAGGTTTCTTTGCATAGTCTGCACCTGGGGTCTTGTCTTGTGTGGTAGATTCATGCTTCTATGGATCTGGTACTTAGGGCTTGCTGTTGTGCCACTATGATTACTGCCTCTGTGATGTCTTGGAGTCCAGCTTTCTCCAGCCATTGGTAGTATTTCTCCATGTCAGCCACCTCCATTATATGTCGATGGTACATCCCATGCAGCAGCTTGTCTTGCCATGGAGCTTCATGTTCCTGTTCTTCCTTCCCGATCTGTTGTTGTTGCTGCTTTAGGCTACGGTCACACTATCTGTATTTGGTCAGTATTTTACATCAGTATTTGTAAGCCAAAATCAGGAGTGGAACAATCAGAGGAAAAGTATAATAGAAACATGTCACCTCTTCTGTATTTATCACCCACTCCTGGTTTTGGCTTACAAATACTGATGTGAAATACTGACCAAATACTGGTAGTGTGACCTTAGCCTTAGCCTTTCTCTCAGCATCTCATCTTTTGGTGCCATTTTTCTGATGTATTCCTGAAAACTCCTTGTTTCATCCGTGATGGTGGCTTGGATGCTTATCAAGCCTCGCCCACCCTCCTTTCTGTTGGCACACAATCTTTGGGTGTTAGACATACGGTGGAGACCTCCATGCATTGTGTGGAGCTTTTGTGTCTTCACATCTGCGGCTTCCATCTCTTCTTTTGGCTAGCACACTATGTCAGCAGGGCATAATAACTGGCAGGGCATATGTGTTGATGGCGCTGATTTTATTTTTCCCATTGTGCTGGCTCTTCAGGACCTGTCTTACCCTGTGATGGTATTTGGATGTTTCCGATTTCCTTGCCTTCTCATCATGGTTACCGTATCCCTGTGGGATGCCAAAGTACTTGTAGCATGTATGTATATCTGCTATGTGTCCTGCTGGTAATTCCACTCAATCAGTCTGGACTACCTTGCCTCTCTTTATTACCAACCAGCCACACTTCTGTAGACCGAACGACATCCCAATGTCTTCACTGTAGATCCTTGTCAGGTGGATCAGTGAATTGATGTCTCGTTCGTTTTTCGCATACAGTTTGATGTCATCCATGTAGCAGAGGTGGCTGATGGTGCTTCCACTCCTGAACTTGTATCCATAGCCAGACTCTGAAATTATCTGACAGAGGGCGTTCAAGCCTATGATGAACAGCAATGGGGACAGTGCATCACCTTGGTATATGCCGCATTTGATGGATACTTGTGCTAGTTGTCTTCAGTTGACTTCCAATGTTGTTCTCCATTGTTCTATTGAGTTTCTGAGGAAGGATTTTAATTTTCTGTTGACATTGTAGATAGCAAAGCATTCACAGATCCATGCATGTGGCATTGAGTCATAGGCTTTCCTGTAGTCAATCCAGGCTGTGCTGAGATTGGTCTGTCTGGACCTTGAGTCTTGAGCGACTGCTCTATCTACCAGGAGTTGGTGCTTATAGCCGCTGGTGTCAGGCCCAATGCCTTTCTGAGCTGGATTCATGTACTGGTTCATATGGTTCTGTAGCTTCCATGCTGTTGTAAGGCAGGTTATTGGGCGGTAGTTGGATGGAACTGTTCCTTTGCGAGGATCCTTCATGGTCAGCACTGTTCTTCCTTGTGTTAACCAAGCTGTCACATTACACAGGAAAAACCTGCTGCCAAATTCCCTGTAAGCCTCATTTTCATGGTCACACTATACCTATTTTAACAGGTTTTTTTTAATAGATGTTAGACCCAAGGTCAGAACAAAGCTACAGTACCATATAGATCTATGGTACTGATGATGGATGTACAGTATCTATTATTGTAACATTTAGTTTTCCTCTGAAATATACATCCTCTTTCTTCATGAGTTTTATCATCATAATCTAGCTTTCCTTTTACTTTGCACACTCCTCCTTTTTTCCCACCTTATTTCTAAATTTGAAACTCAACCCCACAGTGGATGTTACCTTAGATTTCTTGGTGCCCAATTTAGCCTTTTAGGGTTCACTCACATCTGCGTATTTAAAGTAGCTGAGATTCCTAGCCAGAAAAGCTGGAGAGTGTCAGGCGAGTGTCATGCATTTTTTTCTCACCTAACATCTGTATGACATCCGTATGCAATATGTTTTTAACAAGAGCTTTTACATACAGTAATTCTCTCTGTCTTTTCAAGCTAGTTTTCTAACTAATAAAACAATTTTATATACAGATATAGATAGATGATAGATAGAGATAGATAGAAAGAAATATGTCAGTGAGCTATATTATCAGCGTAGTGCATGTATAGCTTACTGTTAGTGTTGAGAGATACCTTCCGATATTCGGAAATATCGGTATCGGATTGGATCGGCCGATATTCAAAAAATATCGGATATCGCTGATACCCGATACCAATGCAAGTCAATGGGACAAAAATATCGGAATTAAAATAAACTCATTCTTTCCTTGTAGGTTAATTCTACATGAAGGAAAACAACTAAGAATAATGTAGGATGTATTGGGGGAGGTGGAGGAGACATTAAATGCATAGAGGTTTAGCCCAATCAAATGGAATAGCAGGAATTAATTTTTTTTTAAGACGTTCTTAGTTACAAAGATATTGACTATGTTAAGATTTTTTATATTTTGTCAGATATTTATGTTTCACTAATTCCATGCTCTTCATCTTCTTTTTTACTTCTCCTACACTTTCTTCTTCATCATCTTCAGCAGCAGCATCTTTTTCATCAGCTTCTTCTTCACCTTATTCATCTTCTTCACCTTCTTCCTATTATTCTTTTTCTTTACATTCTTCATATTCTTTTTATTCAACTATTATTCTTCTTCATATTCTACTTCTTCATCTTCTTCATATTCTTCTTCTTCATCATATTCTTATTTGTGACAGGCATTCCTGTAGTTGTTATCTATAAAAGTTTGAAGATTACACCTTCCGTTCTGCCTGTCACAAAAGAGTTACAACAGGATTTGTCCGAGTTCAGTTTTCCAGGGGCACCACGAGGAGGAACGGACTCACCCCCATACACTGCTTAGACTTCTTCTGCTTATAATTTAGATAATATCTTTTGCTCTTGTTCTTCTGCTTCTCGGTCTTCAGGGTCATCGTCTCCAGGGTCATCGTCTCCGGGGTCGTCGTCTTCTTCGGGGTGGTCTTCAGGGTCGTCGTCTCTGGGGTCGTCGTCTTCTTCGGGGTGGTCTTCAGGGTCGTCGTCTTTAGAGTCTTGAACTTGAAAATGTAGCAGAAGGTACAAGAAGGCTGAGGAACTGCCGAGAACCAGCTGATGGTACTGGAACCCGGATGGCTACCCGAAGGTCCAAGAGCCAATGTAACTACCGAGTACCAGCTGACGTTACTGGGACCCGGTTACTAAGCAGGAGGTACCCGTGCCAGAAAGCACTACCAAGGACCACCTGACGTTGGTGGAACTCGGATACCCAGAAGGAGGCACCAAAGCCAAAGACTCTGCCCCGAACCAGCTGATGGTACTGGAACCAGGATGGAGAGCAGAAGGTACAAGAGCCAAAGACACTGCCGAGAACCAGCTGATGGTCCTGGAACTCGGATGGGTAGCCGAAGGTATAAGAGCCAATGGAACTACCGAGGACCAGCTGACGGTACTGGAACCCGGTTACTAAGTAGGAGGTACCCATGCCAGAAAGCACTACCAAGGACCACCTGACGTTGGTGGAATTTGGATACCCAGAAGAAGGCACCTAAGCCAAAGGCTCTGCCCGGAACCAGCTGACGGTACTGGAACCAGGGGGACCTATTCAAGATTGTCTTCCTAAGAACCAGCTAATGGTGTTGGAACTCAGCTAGGCAGCAGAATGTCCACAGGAAAAAAAAAATTGCTAGGCCGTGAGCCGGCTGTAGTTACCGAAAACCCACAGTCCTACAGGGGGAGCTTGTCCTATTGGCACTATGGAACCAGCCTTGATTGCCAGTTCCCGCAGCCCACATAGGAAGCACCTAAACAGCTGGCATGCTGGAACCAGGCTGGGCAGGAGGGAGTACCAGTGCCAAAGACACTGCTGAGAACCAGTTGACTGTACTGGAACCCGGAAGCATTGCCGAAGGTACAAGTGCCAATAGAACTACCGAGGACCAGCTGACGGTACTGGAACCCGGTTACTAAGTTGGAGCCAGAAAGCACTACCAAGGACCACCTGACGTTGGTGGAACTCGGATACCCAGAAGGAGGCACCTAAGCCAAAGCCTCTGCCCGGAACCAGCTGACGGTACTGGAACCAGGATGGGGAGCAGAAGGTACAAGAGCAAAAGACACTGCCGAGAACCAGCTGACGGTACTGGAACCCAGATGGGTAGCAGAAGGTACAAGAGCCAATGGAGCAACCGAGGACCAGCTGACGTTACTAGAACCCGGTTACTACTGTAAGCAGGAGGTATCCGTGCCAGAAAGCACTACCAAGGACCACCTGACGTTGATGGAACTCGGATACCCAGAAGGAGGCACCTAAGCCAAAGGCTCTTCCCAGAACCAGCTGACAGTACTGGAACCAGGGGGACCTATTCAAGATTGTCTTTCTAAGAACCAGCTTATGGTGCTGGTGCTGGAACTCAGATAAGCAGCAGAAAGTCCACAGGAAAAAAAAATTTGCTAGGTCGCGAGCCGGCCGTAGTAACCGAAAACCCACAGTTCTACAGGGGGAGCTTGTCCTATTGGCACTATGGAACCAGCCTTGATTGCCAGTTCCTGTAGCCCACATAGGAAGCACCTAAACTGCAGGCACCATAGTCGGCTAACCCGACCGCAACACGACAGGACAACGTATTGGAGGCAAAGTGACCTTGACACTACCTGGAAACGGCTGGCGTGCTGGAACCAGGCTGGGCAGGAGGGAGTACCCGTGCCAAAAACACTTCTGAGCAGCAACTGACGGTGTTGGAGCCCAGGGATTACATGACAAACAGAGTGTAGGCTGAGGCCTAAAGGCCCCTTCATATTAAGCGACACTGCAGCGATACCGACAACGATCCGGATCGCTGCAGCGTCGCTGTTTGGTCGCTGGAGAGCTGTCACACAGACAGCTCTCCAGCGACCAACGATGCCGGTAACCAGGGTAAACATCAGGTAACTAAGCGCAGGGCCGCGCTTAGTAACCCGATGTTTACCCTGGTTACCATCCTAAAAGTAAAAAAAAACAAACACTACATACTTACCTACAGCCGTCTGTCCTCCAGCGCTGTGCTCTGCTCTCCTCCTGTACTGGCTGTGAGCACAGCGGCCGGAAAGCAGAACGGTGACGTCACCGCTCTGCTTTCCGGCTGACCGACGCTCACAGCCAGTACAGGAGGAGTGCAGAGCACAGCGCTGGAGGACAGACGGCTGTAGGTAAGTATGTAGTGTTTGTTTTTTTTTACTTTTAGGATGGTAACCAGGGTAAACATCGGGTTACTAAGCGCGGCCCTGCGCTTAGTTACCCGATGTTTACCCTGGTTACCAGTGAAGACATCGCTGGATCGGTGTCACACACGCCGATCCAGCGATGTCAGCAGGAGTCCAGCAACGAAATAAAGTTCTGGACTTTATTCAGCGACCAACGATCTCCCAGCAGGGGCCTGATCGTTGGTCGCTGTCACACATAACGATTTCATTAACGATATCGTTGCTACGTCACAAAAAGCAACGATATCGTTAACAATATCGTTATGTGTGAAGGTACCTTAATTGGAGCAAATTGAAAGGGAACCTTTAACCCTCCCAGGCGTTTGCAACTAGAAGGGCCACCTTGTGCAGCAGTAATGCTGCACAAGGAAAAGGTGGCTCTTTTAATTATGCTCCTTGCACACGCTGAACGAAACACTTATAAAATGTGGCCACTCATACCGTGAAACCGTCCCGGAGGCGGGACTTTCATTCTTAATGAGACACAGCACAGCCATCACTCATACCCCCTTGGCGCCAGGCTCAGCATCCTGAGCGCTGTTTGCTTCTGTCCCAGAGCCTGCGCTGTTATGTTATCCCGGAACCATCTGACGGTACTGGAACCAGGGGGACCTATTCAAGATTGTCTTTCTAAGAACCAGCTTATGGTGCTGGTGGTGGAACTCAGATAAGCAGCAGAGAGTCCACAGGAAAAAAAAATTTGCTAGGTCGCGAGCCGGCCGTAGTAACCGAAAACCCACAGTTCTACAGGGGGAGCTTGTCCTATTGGCACTATGGAACCAGCCTTGATTGCCAGTTCCTGTAGCCCACATAGGAAGCACCTAAACTGCAGGCACCATAGTCGGCTAACCCGACCGCAACACGACAGGACAACGTATTGGAGGCAAAGTGACCTTGACACTACCTGGAAACGGCTGGCGTGCTGGAACCAGGCTGGGCAGGAGGGAGTACCCGTGCCAAAGACACTTCTGAGCAGCAACTGACGGTGTTGGAGCCCAGGGATTACATGGCAAACAGAGTGTAGGCTGAGGCCTAATTGGAGCAAATTGAAAGGGAACCTTTAACCCTCCCAGGCATTTGCATCTAGAAGGGCCACCTTGTGCAGCAGTAATGCTGCACAAGGAAAAGGTGGCTCTTTTAATTATGCTCCTTGCACACGCTGAACGAAACACTTATAAAATGTGGCCACTCATACCGTGAAACCGTCCCGGAGGCGGGACTTTCATTCTTAATGAGACACAGCACAGCCATCATTCATACCCCCTTGGCGCCAGGCTCAGCATCCTGAGCGTTGTTTGCTTCTGTCCCAGAGCCTGCGCTGTTATGTTATCCCTTGGCCATGCGCAGTTAGCGCTGCCCGTCTTCTGACATCATTTGTTGTCAGGCTGACTGCACCTGTGCGGGCGCGCTGCCCGAGATCCCGCCCCGCAGTGTCTTCTGATTTGATTCACACTGCGGGGCTGGGATTCATGGGCATGCGCAGTGCATATCTTCGCCTCTCACTCATCTCCTTCCGCCTTCTTCAGACTGTGCGGCGTCACGACCATGGCATGTTATTAGGGATTAGCTGACGACACACAGTCTGAAGAAGGCGGAAGAAGATGAGTGACAGGCAAAGATATGCACTGCGCATGGCCATGAATCCCAGCCCCGCAGTGTGAATAAATCAGAAGACACTGTGAGGCGGGATTTCGGTCAGCGCGGCCGCACAGGCACAGTTAGCCTGACACCAAATGATGTCAGAAGACGGGCAGCGCTAACTGCCCATGCCCAAGGTTTAAGATAACAGCGCAGGCTCCGGGACAGATTCAAACAATGCTGAGGAGGCGGCGCCTGGCGACAAGGGGGTATGATTGATGGCTGTGCTGCTTCTCATTACAAAGGAATGTCCCACCTCCGGGGCGGTTTCACAGAATGAGGGGACACATTTTATAAGTGTTAAGTTCAGCGTGTGCAAGGAGCATAACTAAAAGAGCCACCTTTTCCTTGGGAAGCATTAGTGCTGCACTAGGTGGCTCTTTCAGTTACAAACGCCTGGGGGGGACAGGTTCTCTTTAATTTCTGTAGTAGTGTGAGTGTGGAGGTAGCAGGAGCAATTGCCGGATACACAGCTGGGGATCAGCTGACGTTACTGAAACCCAATAACACAGCAGCAAGTGTTGACTGTGCAGACAGCACTTCCGGGCAGCAACTGGCCGTGTTGGAGCCCAGGGATTACAGAAGAAACAGAGTGTAGGCTGAGGCCTAATTGGTTCAAGTTTAAAATCTGTAGTAGTGTGAGTGTGGAGGTAGCAAAAGCTATTGCAGGATAAACAGCAGGGGAGCAGCTGACGTTACTGAACCCCACTAACACGGGAGTGTTTTTCTCTGTGCAGACAGCACTTCTGAGCACCAACTGGCAGTGTTAGAGCCCAGGGTCAATCAGCGTGTAGGCTGAGGCCTAATTGGAGCAAGTTTAATATCTGAAGTCATGTGGAGATAGCAGAAGCAATTGCCGGATACACAGCAGGGAAATGGAGCGCCCCCAGACACAGGACCACGCGTTTCTCGGTACCGGGCCTCTCTGGTTCGGTTCTGAGGCTGTCACGGGGGCTAGGCCCGGTCCGTGACCCTGCTAAGGGGCGTCCAGTAAAGGTGATACAGTCTGTCAAAGGTTCGTGACGCCACCTGTGGTGTTCGGTCAGGGTGACCGACGCTGCTGTGGGGTCCGCTGGGGTGATGGAATGGCAGCTGGATGGTATACCTTCCCACAGGTGAAGTATGTCCCCAGGGCTTCCCAGTAAGGTAGATGGTGATGGTGTGAGGTGCAGTCAATAACGAGGACACAAGGTTGCAGTCTCTTTACCTCTTTAATGAAGGCTTCAGGATCCTCAATCCAGAGTACGTTTAACAGGGCTCTCAGAGACCGGCCGGTCCGATGGGCACATCCAGAGTTTCCCTCACAGATGGAAATCGTTGCCTACCACTAGCGCCTGTGTGTTGTAGTCCTACCCTGCTGAGCATTCGGAATAGTCCTCACAACTGCTGTTCTCGATCGTTCGTTCTCTACAGCTCTCTCGTTCTTTGGTTCCAGATGTTACTAGTTTCTAACGTCCCCCAGGTATATTATGGCTAGGACGCCACCTGTATGACGGGAAGGCTCGGAGCTCTTCCGGGACCCTAGAGATGCCCCTCTCCACGCTTTGCCCCCTATGTCTTCGTAGGTGTAGCAAGGTAGACAGCCAACCTATAATTAACTGTCCTGCGGAGTTTGAAGTAAGGCCTGAAGTCAGTTACTCCCGCGGTGTTCCGGCCACCGGCTACACGCCTCAGTAAGATGTTGCCTCGGTCTCACGGCACGACTCTTACTGGCTCTCCTTTGTGCTTGATCTCGTTTACACTGTTCCACAATATCCTTCCCTTCGTGTCTCTTTCTTAGGATGCCGCCGCAGGAGGTGCAGGCGCGGCTCCGTAACGTTCTGTTCTGTTCACTAGGCACCTGCCAGGTTCCCACGCCTGACAGGGACCCCCCTGTGTCTTCTCCCCGCAACACCCCCTGTCACGGGGTGTTGCCTGAATCCAACCCAGTCAGCTTCTGACTAACTTCCTCCCCAGCCCCTAGTTTTACCAGTGTGAGGAGTGGCCCAATAAATAAAGCCTTTTGCTCCCCCTTGTGGCCGGAGTGTGAAGTGTAATGTGTTCTGGTGATACCTGGTCAGGAGAATTCCTTCAGTTCCATCAGACGTACCATCACTCCCCTTAGTGGCAGAGTGTCATACTGCAACGACCAGATCTCTGGGGCGCTGCAGAAGCAGCTGACGTTACTGAACCCCAATAACACGGCAGCAAGTGTTGACTGTGCAGACGGCACTTCCGAGCAACAACTGGCAGTGTTGGAGCCCAGGGAATCCAGGAGAAGCAGAGTGTAGGCCGAAACCCACACTCTAGGCAGTTTAATATCTCTTGTTGTGTCAGCGTGGAGGTAGCAGGAGCAATTGCCGGATACACAGCAGGGGAGCAGCTGACGTTACTGAACCCCACTAACACAAAAGCAAGTGTTTTTCTCTGTGCAAACGGCACTTCCAAGCAGCAGCAGGTGGTATTGGAGCCCAGGGTTTACAGAAGAAACAGAGTGTAGGCTGAGGCCTAATTGGAGCAAGTTGAAAGGGAACCTTTAACCCCCCCAGGCATTAGTAACTGAAAGAGCTACCTTGTGCAGCAGTAATGCTGCACAAGGAAAAGGTGGCTCTTTTAGTTATGCTCCTTGCACACACTGAACTAAACACTTATTAAATGTGTCCCCTCATACCGTAAAACCGTCCCGGAGGTGGGACTTTCCTTTGTAATGAGACGCAGCACAGCCGGCATTCATACCCCCTTGGCGCCGGGTGCCGCCTCCTCAGCATTGTTTAAATCTGTCCCGGAGCCTGCGCTATTATGTTAAACCTTCGGCATGTGCAGTTAGCACTGCCCGTCTTCTGACATCATTTGGTATATTTTGATAAGTGTTAAGTTCAGCGTGTGCAAGAAGCATAACTAAAAAAGCCACCTTTTCCTGGTGCAGCATTTGTGCTGCACAAGGTGGCTCTTTCAGTTACAAATGCCTGGGGGGGGGAACAGGTTCCCTTTTATTTCTGCAGTAGTGCGAGTGTGGAGATAGCAATTGCTGGATACACAGCAGGGGAACAGCTGACGTTACTGAAACCCAATAACACTGGGTCATGCATTCTGAGCAGCAACTGGCAGTGTTGGAGCCCAGGGATTACAGTTCAGGTGGTAGAAACATGAACACAACAGGAGACCTGGATTCTGTTGCCAACCAAGTATTTAATCTGGAAGAGGAGTGGCAAATTCCTGCGAGATCCAGGCCTTGTTCATTTTCAGAAAAGTAAGCCAGTCAACGTTATCGGAGGATAGTCGCATGCGACGGTCTGTTAGTACACCACCTGCGGCATAAAAGACACGTTCCGATAATACACTAGCAGCAGGGCAAGCCAGCACCTCCAATGCATACTGGCTAAGCTCTAGCCATGTATCGAGCTTAGACACCCAAAACTTAATGTTCTCATTCACTTTATGCAGTTAATAGCCCTCTATGTCGTTACTGCTACATACTTAGGCAATTAACTGGTTCATGCAGCTTTACATGAACACCCGAGCCTTACACTATGGCCGGTCTGAATAACTAAAGCAATTGTTACCATCCACCTCTCGTGTCTCCCCTTTTCCTCATAGTTTGTAAGCTTGCGAGCAGGGCCCTCATTCCTCCTGGTATCTGTTTTGAACTGTATTTCTGTTATGCTGTAATGTCTATTGTCTGTACAAGTCCCCTCCATAATTTGTAAAGCACTGCGGAATATGTTGGCGCTATATAAATAAACATTATTATATTATTATTATTATAAAGGGGGAAGAGCCGTGTGGGCAAGACATGTAGTCTGTCACCATCTGACAGAAACGTTGCCTCCTGCTGACTGGAGCCATCTGTGATGGTGTAGACATTTGTGGCGGGCACACAAAAGTTTGCCACAGTTGGGCCCTACTTGTCTTGCCTTGTGCTGAGGCACTGCTTCTGCTCCCTGTTTGTGCTGAGCTTCCACCACTGCCTCGACGCACTCGATGCTTTGTAAAGCACTAGCAGCACTGCTCTCAGTTGGACTGGAGAAGATGGTGGAATGCACCAGTGTGTCTTGGTACTCCCGCATTTTACGCTCCCGGTTCAACGGTGTTATGAGGCTTTGTAAGTTGTCCCAGTAGCGCAGATCTAGGAGGGTGTACACCCAATAATCAGCCATGTTGAGAATGTGGGTGATGCGGTGGTCGTTTCTCAGGCACTGCAGCATGAAATCAACCATGTGCTGCAGACTGCCAACTGGCCAAGAAACGCTGTCCCCTGCTTGAGGCGTGATCTCTGCCTGCTCTGCATCACCCCACCCTCGCTCTACATACTGACTACTGGAGCATTGTGTAACTCCCTCTTCTGGACAGATGTCTTCCTCCTCCATTGACTCCTCCTCATCCTCCTCACAAAGTGTCCCCTGCCTAGGCCTTTGTGAGGAACCACGTCGCACAGACTGTCCAGAAGCAGATGGCATTTGTGACTCCTCATCCTCCACCCCTTCCACAACCTCATCCCTTAGCGCTTGCAGTGTTCTTTCAAGCAAGCAGATAAGGGGGACAGTCATGCTGACTAGTGCATCATCTGCACTTGCCATCCGCGTGGAATCATCGAAGGCATGCAAAACCTGGCAGATGTCCTTCACAGTGGCCCACTCAGTGGTTGTGAAGTCTGAACGATGCGCAGTGCGACTTCTTTGCACCTGATGCAGCTGGTACTCCTCTACTGTTGGCTGCTGCTCACACACCCGCTCCAACATATGTAACGCTGAATTCTACCTGGTGGGTAGGTCACATATGATGCGATGTTCCGGAAGGCGGAATCGGTGCTGCAGAGCTGCAAGGCACGATCTTGCCATGCTGGAACGCCGCAAGTGAGCACACTCTAGGCGGACCTTGTGCAGCAGTGCATCAAGATATGGATAGTCCCTCAAAAAACTCTGCACAACCAAGTTGAGCACATGAGCAAGACATGGTATGTGAGTGCGGTTGCCGAGGCTCAGAGCTGCCACCAGATTTCGGCCATTGTCACACACTACCATGCCTGGCTGGAGATTCGCTGGCACAAACCACACACGTCGCTCTCCTGCTTGATGCCATTCCAGAGCTCCTGCGCTGTGTGGCTTTGATTCTCCAAAGAAACTAATTTCAGTACGGCCTGTTTGGCCATGGCTGTGCTCATATCGGTCGTAACAGGTAAGCGTTCACGGGTCAAGGTGGAGGTAAACCGTGACGGCTCCTGCAGCGATGATTCAGAGGAACTGGAGTATGAGGAGCAGGCAATGTGTACAGACTGGATTCCTGCAATCCTTGGAGTTGGCAGAACATGTACAGCGGCACTCGCACGATCTGTACCCGGCTCCACAACATTGACCCAATGGGCAGTGAGGGAAAGGTATCGTCCCTGTCCATGGTGACTGGTCCACGCATCGGTGGTGAGGTGGACCTTGCTACTGATGGCGTTTAGTAGCGCATGTTTAATGTTTCCCTCCACATGCTTTTGCAGGGCAGGGACGGCTTGCCTGCTGAAACAAAAGTGGCTGGGCACGTTGTATTGTGGGACTGCCAATGCCATCAAGTTACGGAAGGTGTCAGTCTCCACGAGCCTGAATGACAGCATTTCAAGGGACAGTAGTTTTGCAATGCCAGCATTCAGAGCCTGTGCTCGGGGGTGGTTTGCATAGAATGGACACCCTTTCTCCCATGCTTGTGCTACCGATGGCTGTGGACTGGGCTGGGAGTGTGAGGATGACTGGGAACGTGGTGCTGTGGGTGGAATTACACTGGGTCTCTGGACAACAGTGCCAGAGGTTCTTCCATGGTTATCCTGTGAGGAAGCCGAACCCGCTGGGTGTGAGCTGGAGGAAGAGGCTACAACACGAGCTGAAGAGGTGGTAGGTGCTGCTGTTGGTTGGCCTAGGTCTTCAGTGTGTTTTTGTAACTCCACCACGTGCTTGGTCCGCACATGTTTCCACATATTTGTGGTATTGAGGTTGCTGACACTTTCCCCTCTTTTGACTTTCTGATGACACAGCTTGCATTTGACAAAGCAAATGTCATCTGCAACTGAGTCAAAAAAGGACCAGGCACTGCAAGTCTTGGGAGCATCCGCTTTGGCTTTTGGAAGAGGCATGCTCCTAATGGGTGCCGCAATGGAGGATACAGGCAATGCAGTCTTCCCCCTTCCTCTCCCTCTTTGGGCCGTTCGGGGAATCTCTTCTTCAGAGCTGCTTCCACCACCTTCCTGTACCTCACGCCATGATGGTTCAAGGACCTCATCATCTACACTACCCTCTTCCACCAACTGCTTCTCATGGGTAGTCTCGGCAGCACAGTACACACCAGAAAGTGGCACCTGAGTCTCATCATCAGATGCGTACTGAGGTGTGCTAACCAGGGCTGCCACTAGAAATTTCGGGGCCCCATACTGGCAAAATTTTCGGGGCCCCCTTGAGACTCTGCCCAGGCTCCACCCCAGCCCCGCCTCCACGCTCCACCCCTCGAACTGTCCACAGTACCACCGCTCTTGGAAAAACTCCACTTCTCACCTATCACATATTAACAGTTCCCATCACCAGATCACACATATAGCCGGAAGCTTTTGTTTTGGCCAAAAGATTTTTTAAGCCGCCACCATAACACGGTAGACACTTTTGGCCGGGCCCTACTTTACTGTAACCTATTAAATATTTGTTAAAATATGCAATACAATTTAGGTATATTTTTATTTATTTTTCAATTTTTAAAATGACCAATAATATCACATTCAAAGAACAAATACCGCTACACCATGACCAAACCGCATATTACCACCACAGTGATCGAATAATATCACATACAAGGAACAATTACCGCAACACCATGTCCAGACTGCATATTACCACCACAGTGATCGAATAATATCACATACAAGTAACAAATACCGCAACACCATGTCCAGACCACATATTACCACCACATAGTGACTGAATACTACAAATCTGATCAGTAATTAAAAAAAAAGCACCATACTATCACCATAAGTGCCATTATACACAGGAGATCTGTACTTAGTATGCAGTGTCTGTGTACAGATAATACAGTGATCACTGGTGACATTATACACAGGACCTCTGTATATAGTATACAGTGTATAGTGCCAGTGTATAGGTAACACACTGACTCACCAGTGACGTCTCTAGGTGAAGTCCTTCATCTTTCATCCAGCACAGACCGCCATCATTTCATCCAGCCAGGACTTCTCTCTGCAGGAAATAACACAGTTATGTCGAGCTCCACTTGTAGAACACATTACTTAATTTTTCCCAACTTCTACATTACACCACATGAAGAAAAAGAGGCGACATAGTGTCACTCTACACAGTAACAGGACCGCCCCCCCATTTAAAACCGTGTCCTCAAAAATAAAATAAACACATCATTGCAGTAATAATATCCCTAAATTAGCCCCTATGGTAATAATATCCCCCATCATGGCCACCGTGTGTCTCATTCCTGGCTCAAGCCATATGTTCTCGCATCCTGCCCTCATGAGTATCCATTCTGCCCCATATGATCTCCCCATCCTGCCCCATATGATCGCCCCATGTGATCTCTCCATCCTGCCCCATCTGTCTCCATCATATCTATCCTGCCCCATGATCCTGCACGATCTGTCTCCAATTCTGCCCCCAGTGTCTCCAATCATGCCCCATGTCTCCATTCTGCCCCATCTGTCTCCAATCCTCCCCCATCTGTCTCCAGTCATGCCCCCATGTCTTTCATCATGCCCCGTATTTCCATTCTGCCCCGTGTCTCGCATTCTGCCCCAATGTCCAGCATTCTGCCCCAATGTCCAGCATTCTGCCCCCGGGTCTCACAGTCTGCCCCTGTGTCCAACATACTGCCCCTGTCACTGTGTCCAGCATTCTGCCCCTGTCACTGTGTCCAGCATTCTGCCCGTCACTGTTTCCAGCATTCTGCCCCTGTCACTGTGTCCAGCATTCTGCCCCAGTGTGTCCAGCATTCTGCCCCAGTGTGTCCAGCATTCTGCCCCAGTGTGTCCAGCATTCTGCCCCTGTGTGTCCAGCATTTGCCCCTGTGTGTCCAGCATTCTGCCCCTGTGTGTCCAGCATTCTGCCCCTGTGTGTCCAGCATTCTGCCCCCAGTGTGTCCAGCATTCTGCCCCAGTGTGTCCAGCATTCTGACCCACTGTGTCCAGCATTCTGCCCCCAGTGTGTCCAGCATTCTGCCCCAGTGTGTCCAGCATTCTGCCCCAGTGTGTCCAGCATTCTGCCCCAGTGTGTCCAGCATTCTGCCCCAGTGTGTCCAGCATTCTGCCCCAGTGTGTCCAGCATTCTGCCCCAGTGTGTCCAGCATTCTGCCCCTGTGTGTCCAGCATTCTGCCCCAGTGTGTCCAGCATTCTGCCACTGTGTGTCCAGCATTCTGCCCCAGTGTGTCCAGCATTCTGCCACTGTGTGTCCAGCATTCTGCCCCCCCGGGCGCCCCTGGATTGCCGCTCTCAAAGAAAAAAAAACCCACAAGTTCTTACCTGGCCATGCTCCTGCGCCGGGCGAAGCTCCCTCCAGGCTCCACGCAGACGCACTCGCCGGGCCCGGCGGCTGAGAATGACGTCAGACGCCGGTGAGTGCGCACTGCGGCCCTATTCAGCTGCCAGCCTCCGACTGGCTGGCGGCTGTTAACTATTGGCAATAGTGTGCCGCAGCGCCTGGAGGGGGGGCCCGGTGAGCAGATGAGACGGGGCCCGATGCGGGCCCCCTCTGCTCACCGGGCCCCATACGCCAGTCATGGCTGTAATGCCCTGATGGCGGCCCTGGTGCTAACCAGAGGCACTGGCCCACCCACCTCTTCAGATTCAGAGAGACAAAGCTGTTGGGCATCACTGCATACTGCCTCTTCTTCCATTTCTCAAATGCTGCTTGGCTGGCCCCCTCTTTCCAAGCCAAGATATTCAGAGAACAGAAGTAGAGATGGCTCCTGTCCTGGGCTCTCTGACTGCCTGGGCAATTTGGCAGGTGGTGAACCAACCACCAAACCAACGATCAGAGTACAAATTATATATGCCACACAGTGGGACTTAGTAAAAAAGTGAGACAAAATACACTAAGGCCGGGTTCACATTAGAGTATCTGTGTGCAGCGTATGATCCGCTTAGATCTGCATGCGTCATGTGTACATATCTTTAACATGGTGTACGCAGGGACATGCGTTTGCATGCGGATGCGTACGCATGCGTCATTTCGCGGTGTGTGGCGGTGTCTGGCGAACGCAACATGTTGCATTTTTTGAGGCGTCGAATATTGGGTAATCATGTGCATGCGGATGATGGATAAATTTTATGGTGGGATTACTAGCTAGACAACACCTCATTGGTATAGCCTCCCGAAAATACACAAAAACGCCACACATCCACCCGGGTGCCCTATAATTTCAGGGAATGAATCTCTGACAGAGCCACTATCACAATTTTTAGATTGGCTATTGAAGCCATTATTAGAAAAAAATCCCGTCGTTTGTAAAGGACTCTGGAGATTTTTTGTCTGCTTTAAAAACTATTGACTGGCAGCCGGGTTTTGCTCTTGCGTCTATAGACATTGTGAGCTTATACACTCGAATTCCACAAAAAAATGGTTTGGAGGCAATCAAGAAAATCCTGTGTAATACAGAAAAAGACTTGGACTTTATTGCTTTTGTTTTAGAAAGTTTGGAATTTGTATTATCGCACAATGCCTTCAAATTTATGGGCAAATGGTATTTGCAATGCACAGGCACTGCCATGCATACTCCCGTCGTGCGCGTTTTCGCGAATTTGTTTTTGGCTACCTTCATAGTTACATAGTTACATAGTTATTACATAGTTATTAAGGTTGAAGGAAGACTAAGTCCATCTAGTTCAACCCATAGCCTAACCCAGTGTTCCCCAACTCCGGTCCTCAAGAGCCACCAACAGGTCATGTTTTCAGGATTTCCTTAGTATTGCATAGGCGATGGAATTAATGCTTGAGCAGTTGATGTAATTATCACCTGTGCAATACTAAGGAAATCCTGAAAACATGACCTGTTGGTGGCTCTTGAGGACTGGAGTTGGGGACCACTGGCCTAACCTAACATGCCCTAACATGTTGATCCAGAGGAAGGCAAAAATAACCCATGTGGCAAAGAGTAAGCTCCGCATTGGGGAAAAAAATTCCTTCCCGACTCCACATACGCCAATCAGACTAGTTCCCTGGATCAACGCCCTATCAAGGAATCTAGTGTATATACCCTGTAACATTATAATTTTCCAGAAAGGTATCCAGTCCCCTCTTAAATTTAAGTAATGAATCACTCATTACAACATCATACGGCAGAGAGTTCCATAGTCTCACTGCTCTTACAGTAAAGAATCCGTGTCTGTTATTATGCTTAAACCTTTTTTCCTCCAAACGCAGAGGATGCCCCCTTGTCCCGGTTTCAGGTCTATGATTAAAAAGATCATCAGAAAGGTCTTTGTACTGTCCCCTCATATATTTATACATTAACATAAGATCACCCCTTAGTCTTCGTTTTCCAAACCAAATAGCCCCAAGTGTAATAACCTATCTTGGTATTGCAGACCCCCCAGTCCTCTAATAACCTTGGTCGCTCTTCTCTGCACCTGCTCTAGTTCAGCTATGTCTTTCTTATACACCGGAGACCAGAACTGTGCACAGTATTCTAAGTGTGGTCGAACTAGTGACTTGTATAGAGGTAAAATTTTGTTCTCCTCATGAGCATCTATGCCTCTTTTAATGCCTCCCATTATTTTATTTGCCTTTGTAGCAGCTGCCTGACACTGGCCACTGAATATGAGTTTGTCATCCACCCATACACCCAGGTCTTTTTCATTGACGGTTTTTCCCAGAGTTTTAGAATTAAGCACATAATTATACATCTTATTACTTCTACCCAAGTGCATGGCCTTACATTTATCCCCATTAAAGCTCATTTGCCATTTATCAGCCCAAGCTTCTACTTTACATAAATCATCCTGTAATATAAAATTGTCCTCCTCTGTATTGATTACCCTGCAGAGTTTAGTGTCATCTGCAAATATTGAAATTCTACTCTGAATGCCCCCTACAAGGCCATTAATAAATGTTAAAAAGAAGAGGGCCCAATACTGACCCCTGTGGTACCCCACTGCTAACCGCTACCCAGTCTGAGTGTGCTCCATTAATAAACACCCTTTGTTTCCTTTCCCTGAGCCAGCTCTCAACCCACTTGCACATATTTTCCCCTATCCCCATTATTCTCATTTTATGTATCAACCTTTTGTGTGGCACCGTATCAAAAGCTTTTGAAAAGTCCATATACACTACATCCACTGGGTTCCCTTAGTCCAATCCGGAACTTACCTCTTCATAGAAACTGATCAAATTAGTCTGACATGAACGGTCCCTAGTAAACACGTGCTGATAATGGGTCATGAGGTTATTCCTCTTCAGATACTCCAGTATAGCATCCCTTAGAATGCCCTCCAGGATTTTACCCACAGTAGAGGTTAAGCTTACTGGCCTATAATTTCCGAGTTCAGTTTTTGTCCCCTTTTTGAATATTGGCACCACATTTGCTATACGCCAGTCCTGTGGTACAGACCCTGTTATTATGGAGTCTTTAAAGATTAAAAATAATGGTCTATCAATGACTGTACTTAATTCCTGCAGTACTCGAGGGTGTATCCCATCCGGGCCCGGAGATTTGTCAATTTTAGTGATTTTTAGACGCTGCCGCACTTCCTGCTGAGTTAAGCAGGTGACATTTAATTGGGAATTTTTATCACTAGTCATTTTGTCTGCCATGGGATTTTCTTGTGTAAATACTGATGAAAAAAAGTCATTTAGCATGTTGGCTTTTTCCTCATCCTAATCCACCATTTCACCCAGACTATTTTTAAGGGGGCCAACACTATCATTTTTTAGTTTTTTACTATTTATGTAGTTAAAGAATATTTTAGGATTATTTTTACTCTCTCTGGAAATGAGTCTCTGTTTCAATCTTTGCTGCCTTGATTTGCTTTTTACAGAATTTATTTAATTTTCTGTATTTATTTAATGCCTCATCACTACCTACTTCCTTTATTTCTCTAAATGCTTTAATTTTGTCACTTATTGCGCCCCTTACAGCTCTACTTAGCCATATTGGTTTCCTCCTATTTCTAGTATGTTTATTCCCATACGGTATATACTGTGCACAGGTCCTATCCAGGATGCTTATAAACGTCTCCCATTTTCTTTGTGTATTTTTATGTCTCAGGACATCGTCCCAGTTAATTGCACCAAGATCCTCTCTCATCCGTTGGAAATTTGCCCTCCTGAAATTTAGTGTCCTTGTAACCCCTCTATTACACATCTTTTTAAAGGATACATGAAAACTTATTATTTTGTGATCGCTATTTCCCAAGTGACCCCCAACCCTTATATTTGATATGCGGTCTGGCCTGTTGGTTAATATTAGGTCTAGCAGTGCCCCCCTTCTTGTTGGGTCCTGAACCAGTTGTGAAAGGTAATTGTCTCTCATAGTTGTCAAAAACCGATTACCTTTGCTGGAACTGTAGGTTTCTGTTCCCCAATCTATTTCAGGGTAGTTGAAGTCCCCCATAATAATGACTTCTCCTTGAGTCGCAGCTTCATCTATTTGCTTTACGAGGATATTCTCCATTGCTTCCATTATTTTTGGAAATTTATAACAAACCCCTATCAGTAATTTATTATTTTTTCCCCCTCCCCTTATCTCCACCCACAGGGATTCTACATTTTCATTAAATTCACCTATATTATCACGCAGGATGGGTTTTAAGGATGATTTTACATATAGATACACCCCACCCCCTCGCTTATCTGTACGGTCATTTCTGAACAGGCTATAGCCCTGCAAGTTAACAGCCCAGTCATGGCTCTCATCCAGCCACGTTTCAGATATCCCCACCATGTCATAATTATGCTCCAACAACATTAATTCTAATTCGTCCATTTTGTTGGCGAGGCTTCTGTCATTAGCATACATACATTTTATGTATCTCTCTGCACCTCTATTCTTTCTTAAATTATTAACTGTTCTAACCTCACCTCCCATGCCACCACCACCCCCAACTTCCTTATTTGTGCCCAGGTCTCTATCTGCACTATCTTCCCCTCCTATAAAATGAATACCCTCCCCCCCCAATTCCTAGTTTAAACACTCCAACCTTCTAGCCATTTTCTCCCCCAACACAGCTGCACCCTCCCCATTGAGGTGCAGCCCGTCCCTAGCATAGAGCCTGTAGCCAACTGAGAAGTCGGCCCAGTTCTGCAGGAACCCAAACCCCTCCTTCCTACACCAATTCTTGAGCCACTTATTAACCTCCCTAATCTGCCGTTGCCTCTCTGGCGTGGCACGTGATACAGGCAGTATTTCGGAAAATACCACGTTGGAGGTCCTTGCTTTCAGCTTGCAGCCTAATTCCCGGAAATCATCTTTAAGGACCTTCCACCTACCTCTAACTTTGTCATTTGTGCCAATGTGCACCATGACCGCTGGGTCCTCACCAGCCCCTACCAATAATCTGTCCACCCGATCAGCAATGTGTCGGACTCGAGCACCAGGGTAGGCAGCACACCGTTCGACGATCCCTGTCTTTGTGACAGATTGCCCTATCTGTTCCCCTAATAATTGAGTCGCCCACTACCAGCACCTGTCTGGCCTGCCCTGCTCTCCTATTTCCCTCCTTACTGGAGCAGTCACTCCTCCGGCTTTCAGAGGACATGCCTGGCTGCAGCAGTGCTACCCCTGTACTGGCACCCCCCTCATCTGCCAACTTAGCAAACTTATTGGGGTGTTCCAGATCAGGACTAGCCTCCCTGGCACTCTTCCCTCTACCCCGCTTCCTAACTGTCACCCAGCTTGCTACTTCATCGTCCTGCAGCTCCATCCCACCATCCCCCCCCCTCATCTGTCCCATTGAGCGTCTGCTCCGTGAGCAGAAGATTCCTCTCCATATTGTCTATGGATCTCAGTGTTGCCAGCTGCACATTTAGATTCAGAATCTGGGTTTCCAAATGCACAACGTGCTCACATCTCGCACAGCAGTATGCACCCTCGATCGGCTGCTCAAGGACTGCATACATGTGGCAAGATGTGCACTGGATGGCATTAACAATAGTGGAGCATATTTCCTAATGGGGATTGCACCAGACAGAAAAGTTAAATAATAAAAAATAAAAAATAAATACAAAGTATTAGTAAAAAAAACAAAAAAAAACAAAAAAAAAAACAGCAATTCAGTAATTCCTCCCTTGGAAACTCCCTGACTCCAAAGTCACTGAATCACAAGTCACACTTACCGCCGTTCACACTTACGCTCAGATCACACTCAGCTCGCTCACACTCGCTCTGCTGAAGATTTATAGATTTTTTTATTTTTTTTTTCTCTAGTTCCCTTAACAGCAATCCACCTTGCTGTCCAAATGCACTTCCAAAAAAAAGAGGAATACATCACCTCTATGGCAAATCCATTTTTGAGACATATGAAATTTTACGTAATGTTTGCTGACGATATTTTTATTATTTGGGACGGTTCAAAAAACGATTTTGATAGTTTTGTCAGCCATATCAATAGCATTAATAAAGATAACATGCGGTTTACTTCCACCTTCGGCGAAAGCCATTTAGCATTTCTCGACGTAAAAATTAATGTTCTCGATGGAGAACTTATCACTCGGGTACATAAAAAATTGACGGCAAGAAATAATCTTCACTTTAACAGTGCTCACTAGTGTTGAGCGATACCGTCCGATACTTGAAAGTATCGGTATCGGATAGTATCGGCCGATACCCGAAAAATATCGGATATCGCCGATACCGATATCCGATACCAATACAAGTCAATGGGACATCAAGTATCGGAAGGTATTCTCATGGTTCCCAGGGTCTGAAGGAGAGGAAACTCTCCTTCAGGCCCTGGGATCCATAGGGAGGTGTAAAATAAAGAATAAAAATAAAAAATATTGATATATTTACCTCTCCGGCGGCCCCTGAACTCAGCGCGGGTAACCGGCAGGCTTCGTTGTTCAAAATCAGCGCTTTTAGGACCTGAGAAACACGTCCCGGCTTCTGATTGGTCGCGGGCCGCCCATGTGACCGCCACGCGACCAATCACAAGCCGCGACGTCACCGCAAGCTATTAGCGCGCTCATTTTTGAAAAATGAGCGCGTTAATGACTTTCAAAGACGTAGCGGCTTGTGATTGGTCGCGGCCACGCGACCAATCACAAGCCGCGACGTCACCGCAAGCTATTAACGCGCTCATTTTTAAAAATGAGCGCGTTAATGGCTTTCAAAGACGTAGCGGGTTGTGATTGGTCGTGGCCGCGACCAATCACAAGCCGCGACGTCACCGCAAGCTATTGACGCGCTCATTTTTAAAAATGAGCGCGTTAATGGCTTTGAAAGACATAGCGGCTTGTGATTGGTCGCGGCCACGCGACCAATCACAAGCCGCGACGTCACCGCAAGCTATTAACGCGCTCATTTTTAAAAATGAGCGCGTTAATGGCTTTCAAAGACGTAGTGGGTTGTGATTGGTCGTGGCCGCGACCAATCACAAGCCGCGACGTCACCGCAAGCTATTGACGCGCTCATTTTTAAAAATGAGCGCGTTAATGGCTTTGAAAGACATAGCGGCTTGTGATTGGTCGCGTGGCCGCGACCAATCACAAGCCGCGACGTCACCGCAAGCTATTAGCGCGCTCATTTTTGAAAAATGAGCGCGTTAATGACTTTCAAAGACGTAGCGGCTTGTGATTGGTCGCGGCCGCGCGACCAATCACAAGCCGCTATGTCTTTCAAAGCCATTAACGCGCTCATTTTTGAAAATGAGCGCGTCAATAGCTTGCGGTGACGTCGCGGCTTGTGATTGGTCGCGGCCGCGACCAATCACAACCCGCTACGTCTTTGAAAGCCATTAACGCGCTCATTTTTAAAAATGAGCGCGTTAATAGCTTGCGGTGACGTCGCGGCTTGTGATTGGTCGCGTGGCCGCGACCAATCACAAGCCGCTACGTCTTTGAAAGTCATTAACGCGCTCATTTTTCAAAAATGAGCGCGCTAATAGCTTGCGGTGACGTCGCGGCTTGTGATTGGTCGCGTGGCCGCGACCAATCACAAGCCGCTACGTCTTTGAAAGTCATTAACGCGCTCATTTTTCAAAAATGAGCGCGCTAATAGCTTGCGGTGACGTCGCGGCTTGTGATTGGTCGCGTGGCCGCGACCAATCACAAGCCGCTACGTCTTTGAAAGTCATTAACGCGCTCATTTTTCAAAAATGAGCGCGCTAATAGCTTGCGGTGACGTCGCGGCTTGTGATTGGTCGCGTGGCCGCGACCAATCACAAGCCGCTACGTCTTTGAAAGTCATTAACGCGCTCATTTTTCAAAAATGAGCGCGCTAATAGCTTGCGGTGACGTCGCGGCTTGTGATTGGTCGCGTGGTGGTCACATGGGCGGCCCGCGACCAATCAGAAGCCGGGACGTGTTTCTCAGGTCCTAAAAGCGCTGATTTTGAACAACGAAGCCTGCCGGTTACCTGCGGACTCACCAGGGGCCGCCGGAGAGGTAAATATATCAATATTTTTTATTTTAATTCTTTATTTTACACATCTCTATGTATCCGATACCGATACCCGATACCACAAAAGTATCGGATCTCGGTATCGGAATTCCGATACCGCAAGTATCGGCCGATACCCGATACTTGCGGTATCGGAATGCTCAACACTAGTGCTCACCCTTTACGTACGAGAAAAAGTATTCCATACAGCCAGATGGTTCGCTACAGAAAAATCAACAATAATTATTCTATTCTTAGAGAACAACTAACTGAGCTAAAATCGGGCTTCTTAAAGAGAAATTATCCCCTTAATATTTTAACAGAAGCAGAATCTAGGGTTAGAAAATTATCTCAAAAGGCTTTGTTAAAAAAATCGCAAAAGAACTAAAGTATCGGTACAAAAAGAACAAAGATTTACTTTTGCCTTTACACATAGCCAAATGGATAGGGAAATATACAGTATTCTGCAATCAGAAAAAATTGGCACGTCTTGCAAAATGATAGGGATCTCTCCAAGATCACGTCCACACCTCCACAGTTCGCGTATAAACGCACTAGAAATATCGGCGATCTCCTGGTTCATAACCGATTATTGTCAGAAAGCCAAAATTGGCTAGAGAAGTCCCTGCCTGAAGGAAATCACAAGTGTGGGAATTGTAATTATTGCCACTTTCATTTAACACAAAATCCTTTACGCATAAGCTCCATAATACACACTGTCCGGGATTTTATCTTATGTAAGAGCAAATATGTAGTTTACATAATTTATTGCCTGTGTCTGTTCTTTTATATCGGTAAAACTATCTGCCCGCTAATTACTAGGTTCAGGGAACACTACAGATCAATTGTGACAGGAAAAGGCTCCCCACGATTGATTGAGCATATAAATAATAAGCATGATGCGAATCCTGACGTTTTGCGTTTCGCCGGATTAGAAATTGTGAAAATTCCGCAATATGGTGGCGATCGCAATGAAATTCTGCTTCAACATGAAGCTAGGTGGATCCTGGATAATGATGGCCAAGGCCCTATTGGCCTTAACGATAAGCTCGATATGGCGGTATTTTTATAAATAGTGTCTTTTTCAATATAAATATTATTTATATAGCTCATTGTTAGCATTGAAATAGTCATATTATGTCTTTGTGTAACATTTTTATTGCAAATTGAACGTTTTTATCTTCCCTGTAATTTAGCACGTTTAGTCACGTGATTGTCCATCCCCTCAAAAGGAAGTGACATGTGTGTTGTTTGCACTTGGACCCGTTGAAGCGCACAGCGCGAAACGGCCGTTGTCCTCACCTGTTTCCCCGCACCCTCTCCTGTTCATTCCCTGCCGCCTCTCCATGTGTACCTGAGCGCTGAGTTCAGCAAATAAAGGACTTTCTACAACAGCATCATTGGGGTGAGTGCCGCATTTCTTCTTACATAACATATTGCAAGTGAAGTCTCCGATCCACTGTCTGCTGTGCACCACCCCTGAATGCTTTAAACTGGCTAAGTGTTAGAAGTCTGTGTGCCTCAGCTTGCTGAATTGCCTGTGAAGATTGACTTACCTGGTGCCGCACGGTCTCTGTATCTTGGCTTGTTTCATACATACTTGTATCACCATGTCAGGAACGACCTGATCTATAAAACTAGAAGGTTATATATTGCATACAGGGTAAAAAAAAATAATAATACAAAACATACCAAAAGTGTTGTTTTTTCATGATGCTGGCGCACAAAACCTGAACAAGTGATCAAAAAGACATACCGTATATACTTGTGTATAAGCTGAGTTTTTCAGCACATTTTTTTGTGCAAAAAAACCCGCCCGCCCCCCCCCCCCCCTCGGCTTAGAAACGAGTCATTATCCCAGAAAATTGCGGGGTGAGAAGGAGCGGCGGAGCAGCGGGTCACAGAGGCAGGAGCTGGCGGCTGCTGCTGTAACTGTTCCCGCTGCTAAAGAGAAATTAATATTCACTGTGCACGGCAATGAATATTCATTTCTCTATAGCGTGCACAGTTACAGCCGCAGCTGCCGGCTTACAGTACACATCCTACTTACCTTCCCTGCGCGCCCTCGCTGCATCTCGTTCATTCCGGGGTCAGCAGCTCTTCCTGCTGAGCGATCATGTGGCTCCGCTAATTAAGGTAATGAGTATTCACGCCTCTCCACTCCAATAGGTGTGGAGTGCTTTTTTTATAGGAACCATGCATACAAGGATAGGGGATAAGGAGCCATGCATACAAGAACTGATTCAGGGGATCCCTGCATACAAGGACTGGGACTGGGGAGCCATGAATACAAGGACAGGGATGAAGGAGCCATGTGAGTCACCCGCCAGGGCCGTGGAGTACCCAGTGCCAGGTCTGGTGTTCACAGGGGGATGTCACGGTGGCGACCCGGTCTGTGGCCCTGGGCGCCCATGTAAAAGGGGAAAGTCTTTAAAGGGATTTGGTGATTAGAGTTTATGTTGGTGATGCCACCTATGGTATTCGGTCAGTGGGGACCGACGCTGCTTTAAGGGGTCCTCTGGGGTGATGTTATGGCAGCTAGATGGTTTAACTTACCACAGGTTAATCGTATCCCAAGGTCTCCCGGTGTGTAAATGGAAGATGGTGACTGGCGCAGTAAAGAATGAGGACACAGGTTTGCAGTCTCTTTACCTGGTTTACTGAAGACTTCAGGCAGCCACAGTCCATGGTTCCAGATCACAGGGTAGGCAGGGTCCAGCCGGCTTGGAAGCAAATCCAGAATTCCCTTTACCAGGTGGAGTTAAAAGCCTTCCTCTAGTGTGGTAGTGTTGTAGTCCCTTACTGCCTATGGCTTCACATAAGGTCCTCACTAGTGTTGAGCATTCCGATACTGCAAGTATCGGGTATCGGCCGATACTTGCGGTATCGGAATTCTGATACCGAGATCCGATATTTTTGTGGTATCGGGTATCGGTATCGGAGGTGTAAAATAAAGAATTAAAATAAAAAATATTATTATATTCACCTCTCCGGCGGCCCCTGGAACATCACCGCGAGTCACCGGCGTCCGGCAGGCTTCTTTGTTCAAAATGAGCGCCTTTAGGACCTGCGGAATGACGTCGCGGCTTCTGATTGGTCGCGTGCCGCCCATGTGACCGCCACGCGACCAATCAGAAGCCGCGACGTCATTCCTCAGATAAATTCCTAGAATGAGCGCATTTAGGACCTGTGGAATGACGTCGCGGCTTCTGATTGGTCGCGTGGCGGTCACATGGGCGGCACGCGACCAATCAGAAGCCGCGACGTCATTCCGCAGGTCCTAAAGGCGCTCATTTTGAACAAAGAAGCCTGCCGGACGCCGGTTCCTCGCCTTGATGTTCCAGGGGCCGCCGGAGAGGTGAATATAACAATATTTTTTTTTTAATTCTTTATTTTACACCTCACTATGGATCCCAGGGCCTGAAGGAGAGTATCCTCTCCTTCAGACCCTGGGATCCATCAGGATACCTTCCGATACTTGGTGTCCCATTGACTTGTATTGGTATCGGATATCTGTATCGGCGATATCCGATACTTTTCGGGTATCGGCCGATACTATCCGATACCGATACTTTCAAGTATCGGACGGTATCGCTCAACACTAGTCCTCACAGTTCTTCTCTCTTTCCCCCATATAGGATAGGACATAAACCCATATGACTGGTGACTTGAGCCTTTTTACAGGGACTCTAACACGCCCCGTGCTCTATAGGTGTCATCGTGCCTCCTGGGTATTAAGGCGGACAGATAACTTGCAGTTCAGCTCTCCTGCCGGTCTCTGATGTAAGTGGTAGAGTCCTTACAACCTCGGTGGTCCGGCTACCAGTTATCTGTGCTTCAGATGGAGGCAACCTGCTCTTAGCTGGTCTCCCCTGATCTTACTCTCCTGTGATTCGCTCTCCTTCATGCTCACTGAACAATGTTCGGCTTTCTGTATATCTCTTTCCAGGAGCTGCAGTGCTTCATATGTCTCTTTCCAGGAGCTGCAGTGCTTCAAACTACACGGCCCCTTCAGACCTTCTGACACTCTATGTTGGTCTGCTCCCTTCTGTCTCTCTGACAATCTGCTCTCTCTTTCCCTCCAAACCATAATATATATAGGGAGTCACCTTGTAAATAGGATCAAGAGCGCCCCCTTGTGGCCTGGAGTGTGAACAAACATGTTGTGTGTATGGTGCTTACCTGATAAAAGTTATCCTTCATTGCTTCCAAACGTAACATCACTCTCCCTGTGAGGAAAGCAATGCTACTGTGATGATTAGGACCCTGGGGCGCCACACTCCACCCGTTAAATCCAGTACTCCCGGACTGGGAAAAGAAGAACAACAATACAGATTAGCAAAAAGACATACAAATTTTTTTTTTTCTTTTTTTTTTTGGAATGCTGTAAACATGTAAAACAAATTAATGTAAGTTGGAGCTTCCTTTTATAGAAGGTATGGATGCTTGAACGTTACAAGAACATATTTAAATAGTACGCGTACTTTTAACAATAGAAAACAGTATAATATCTTTAAGGCTTCAAAGTGCAAAACAAACGTTATTCCTATTTGCTTCAAAGTGCAGAACCTTCCCTACAAACGGAGACTACCCCTATAAGTATACTGCATCAGGTCCGTTTAACTCAAAAGTGCAACATCTAACATTTTCAATACTTTCTGCATGTATCACTATCTGGATTCAAGTTTCAGTTTTATTCTTATTCATTATATTAGCTTACTAATATATGAACTATCTGGCATGTAAAGTACAGTTCTGACTAACTTCAAATATCACTTTAACAAAGTGCGACAAGTCAACATTCCATTTAAGGGTGCAAATAACTTTCAAATCTTTCAATACAGAGGTAGTGCAATTAAAGGCGCAATTTTATACTCAAGTCAACTAATACTGCCCATCATGAACCCCCAACGTAGGATTGGGCGGGCTGCAAGGCGTATATCCAGACCTGGGATCCTGCCATGCCAAACGGGTTTTCTTCAGGTCTCTGTAAAACAAGGCAACTTTCACAGCAATATTTGAAAGAGTATTTTAAAAGCTTCTTTGTAAAACCAGTAGGAAGCACCTAAAGAGGTACCAACTATAAACAATGGATAGTTTTTGATCATGCTCAGTTCATGATTCACAGTTCTTTAAATGGTTAACCTTTTTTGCAAAAACTCTTTAGGGCAAAAAGAAACTTGTTAGTGTAAAACTTTGGCCAGGTAAAACAAACTTTAGAACTTTAACTATTAACAATCAGGTTTTCCTCTCTTTTAATTTTTCTTTGGTTGTCTCCAAGGCAATACTTGGTGCTGAATACTTCCTGGCCTGGGAAGGTCTTGAGCCAAAATTACTCCTGGTAACAAATAGACGTCATGGGTTTTGTACTCATGCACTTTCAGGTCATGTCCTGCAATGGGGGTCTCTGTAGCCTGGGTACACGTGATGGTTGGCATGGTGGCCACTGCTGTCTCAGTGGTGGTGATGGTGCACACTGTCGTCTTGGTGGTAGTGCAAGCTGGTGTCACAGTGTGAGTGGTAGTAGTGGTGGATACTTTGGTGGTAGGTGGCGCTACTGGTATCTTTGATTTGGTAAGCTTTGGGGCAGTGTTTCTGTGTTTTTTCACATTCAGTGTGTACCACCCTTTATCACCCAGATGCCTGGTGTACACAACATGATCGCCGGCGTAAAGATCCCTGTCCAGGTGTCGTTCCCAGAGGTGGGACTCCACGTCCCTCCTGTTGGTGAAGATTTCTGCGTAAAGACCTGGCTCCTTGATAAAACCTCAGCCTTTCTTTAATCTGAAGGCTACCACTGTGCCCTGCTTCAGCGGGACCTGGTTTGTCTGGTGGTCCCTGCGGGCCTGGGCCTTAGCACATAAGTCCCTCTCTTCAAAGGCTCTGCACTGGGCCTGGGACTCCTCCTCCTTAGTCTCCCATTTGCGGGCCAGTTGTTGCTGGTATTCTTCCCAGCTTAGAACTTCTAGGGTCTCCCCTTCCTTCTTTGCTGCCCCGGAGAATCCCATAAGGTCTGTCCCAGGATTCACCTAGCAATAGACAGTCCTTTCCGCGTAGTTTTCACCCGGCAGGAGACAGCATTTGTCCAGTATGGTTACCAACTATTTTTCCTCCCTTATCGATCTTCTCCCTCACAGGTCATTCCCCTTTGATTACTGGGCATCAAAAATAGACACCTGACCTGAATTGGCAGAATATGCATTACAGAAGCTCGCTTGCCCAGCTGCTAGTATGCTATCAGAAAGAGTCTTCAGTGCTGCTGGTTCAATACGGACTGAAAAAAGGACTCGTCTGGTTACCCAAAATGTTGACGATCTAACCTTCATTAAAATGAACCAATCATGGATTGCAAATTATTTTGCCCCACCTTCCCCTGCTGACACGTAGCTTGCCTGAAAAATGTCTTGCTTTTGGCCTCCTCTTACTGACTGCTCCAATTCCTCCATTTGCAGCTGCTGAATGTCCACCATAGGCCATTTTTATACCTCCCTAAATGGTCTGACTCCCCCCACAGGCCGTGGTCACCACTTGGTGCAAGCACCGGTGCGAGTGCCAGTTGCCAGGACAGATGGGTGTGCCCACTTTTGGGCGACAGCACTGACACAGGGTCCCTCATAGTACAATGAAGTGTCTCTGACGGTGGTGGTGCACACCCAACATCAGACACACCGTCGTAATATGAGGGACCCTGTGCCAGTACCGTCGCCCACGAGAGAGGGTTCCCCCCAGCTCGAACAGTGCTCTACCACTTGAAATACTTACCTCTCCCTGCTCCACCATTGTGTAGTTTGTGCTGTTAAATCCTTCAATGGCACTGCCAATACAAATTTGTTGAAATGATAGTTAAAATATACAGGGGCCCTGGCCTCCATTTAGACCAGTTAATACTTTGCGCCTACTACCACTGTCTGCTTCTCAGCAGAGGAGCCCACCCCAGTACCTAGCTATGCCACCTGTTTAGTCCTGTTACCAATTTTGAACTGCATTTAGCCTACTTTATTATTTGGGCCTACTAACTGTGTCTGTGCCACTCACTACAGTTGTCCTCCACTGAACAAAGCTAGGCCGCCTGTTTAGTCCTGTTACCAATTTTGAACTGCTTTTAGCCTACTTTTGTATTTGGGCCTACTAACCGTGTCTGCGCCACTCATTACAGTTGTCCTCCACTGAACAAAGCTAGGCCGCCTGTTTAGTCCTGTTACCAATTTTGAACTGCTTTTAGCCTACTTTTTTATTTTAGGCCTACTAAGTCTGTTTGCGCCACTCATTACAGTTGTCCTTCACTGAACAAAGCTATGCCGCCTGTTTAGTCCTGTTACCAATTTTCAACTGCTTAGAGCCTACTTTTTTTATTTTAGGCCTACTAAGTCTGTCTACGCCACTCATTACAGTTGTCCTCCACTGAACAAAGCTATGCCGCCTGTATAGTCCTGTTACCAATTTTGAACTGCATTGTGCCTACTTTTTTATTGTGGGCCTACAAACTGTGTCTGCACCACTCATTACAGTTGTCCTTCACTGAACAAAGCTATGCCGCCTGTTTAGTCCTGTTACCAATTTTGAACTGCTTTTAGCCTACTTTTTTATTTTAGGCCTACTAAGTCTGTCTGCACCACTCATTACAGCTGTCCTCCATTGAACAAAGCTAAGCCGCCTGTTTACTCCTGTTACCAATTTTGAACTGCTTTTAGCCAACTTTTTTATTTTAGGCCTACTTAGTCTGTCTGCGCCACTCATTACAGCTGTCCTCCATTGAACAAAGCTATGCTGCCTTTTTAGTCCTGTTACCAATTTTGAACTGCTTTTAGTCTACTTTTGTATTTGGGCCTACTAACCGTGTCTGCGCCACTCAGTACAGTTGTCCTCCACTGAACAAAGCTAGGCCGCCTGTTTAGTCCTGTTACGAATTTTGAACTGCTTTTAGCCTACTTTTTTATTTTAGGCCTACTAAGTCTGTCTACGCCACTCATTACAGTTGTCCTCCACTGGACAAAGCTATGCCGCCTGTTTAGTCCTGTTACCAATTTTGAACTGCTTAGAGCCTACTTTTTTATTTTAGGCCTATTACGTCTGTCTGCGCCACTCATTACAGCTGTCCTCCATTGAACAAAGCTATGCCGCCTGTGTACTCCAGTTACCAATTTTGAACTGCATTTAGCCTACTTACTTATTTAGGCCTACTAACTGTGTCTGCCTCCCATTACAGTTGTCCTCCACTGAACAAAGCTGAGCCGCCAGTTTACTCCTGTTTCAAATATTAAACTGCATTTGGCCTACTTGTTTGGTTGGGTCTACTAACGTTGTATTTTCATCCTGTTTTGGATATTAAACTGCATTTGGCCTACTTGTTTGGTTGGGCCTACAAACAGTGTCTGCCGCTGCTTGTTGTTCTCTTTCAACTGTACAAAGCTGAGCCTCAATTTTCATCCTGTTTCTGTCATGGGGCTACGGCGACAGAGAGGTTCCAGAGAACTGCAGCGCTCTGAGCCTCATTCACACACAGTGAACAGAAGCTCTTCTGTATTCTGACCTGGCTGCTTTGTGCCAGCAGTGCAGGAGTTAGCCTTTTTGCTGAGTTGCTGTGAGCTGGGTCTCTCAGCTGAAGTGGATTTTGTAATCTCCTCCTCTATATAGACCCAGCCTTGACTACAGCTATTGTCAGTGATCAGTTCTGCTGCCTGGCTTGGAGGTTGAAGGAGCGTGATATTAGGAGCTTGGAGGTTTATTTACAGAGATTGCTGTCTGCTGTTTTGGTTGCATGTTAAACCTGTTTTCCTTCCTATTTTTTTTCTTCTCTTCCCTTCTCTGTGTTTCCTCTGTGGCTGTGTGAGCATTTGGTTAGTTTGAGACTTTTTGTTACCTTGTCTGTATACCCTGTTTATTTTTGTATTTATACACTGGTGCAGTCCTCCTCCCTGGGGGGAGAGAGGGCCACTGATAGGGCCTGCACAGGAGACAGGGATACGCTGGCGGCTCAGGCCTCCTAACCATCATAGGTACCCCTGAGATAAGGGAAAGCCAGGGCCCCTTATAGTGGCAGGGACCGGTGCGGGTCTCAGTACGCCGTCCTGCCCTTATCGCTGTAATCGGCGTGACAGTATCACTGACCTATAAAATTTTCTTGGTCCAACATGGACCCCCATTGCTGCTTTAGCTGGACAATTACAGCAGCTCAGTCTAGAGGTGGCTGACCTCCGCTCGGCGGTTGTACAGCGCACTCCAGTGGCCACTGCAGGGTTTGCAACACCACCACAAGCTTCTCTGGAGCCTAAGATTGCATTACCTGACAGGTTCTCTGGGGGGCGCGACAAGTTTGTTACATTCAGGGAAGCCTGTAAATTATACTTTAGGTTGCGTCCTCACACTTCAGGTTCAGAGGAGCAGAGGGTTGGAATTATAGTTTCACTTTTACAGGGTGATCCCCAGACCTGGGCATTTTCACTTTCCACTGACGCTTTGCTGTTACGGACTGTGGAGGAGTTTTTTCGAGCCCTAGGTCAAGTGTATGATGATCCTGACCGCGTCTCCCTCGCTGAGTCCATAATACGCCATCTTACACAGGGAGACTGGCCAGTAGAGGAGTACTGCTCTGAGTTTTGGAGATGGGCTACTGACACAAAGTGGAATGACCCTGCACTCCGCAGTCAATTTTATCAGGGACTATCTGATAAGATAAAGGATGTTTTCGCCCTACAAGAGACACCAACCACACTGGAGGCAGCTATGTCTCTTGCGATCTGTGTGGACCGCCGCCTGCACCAGAGACTTAAGGAATCGCCACTATTCAAGGGTAATTCAGATTTGGTCCCACCAGAATCTGAGTCTCTAGGAGAACCTATGCAGTTGGGTGGCGCTTTTCGATCTAAGGGGGCTGCCGTGGTACGGCGTAAGGGAGGTGCATGTTTTTTGTGGCAGAAATGGTCATTATGCGAATGTCTGTCCATCTAGAAGACAACCGTCGGAAAATTATTGAGCCCGGATTGCGGGGAGGTTGGCAACTCGGGTGTACTTGTTTTCTCCATAGGTAAGCCACAATTTTTCTTACCAGCCGTGATTCGTCTTGGTGATAGTAAGCTCAATATCTCTGCCTTTCTGGACTCTGTGGCAGGGTTTAATTTAATTGATACTGGGTTAAATACTTACCGTTGGCAGAGTTTGCTATAAACAACCGTACTCATGAGTCCATTGGTAAGTCCCCGTTTTTCGGGGCATATTGTTTTCATCCTCAATTCAGTTCTTTTAATAGGAAGGATTCCTCAGGGGTTCCTGAAGAGGAGAGGTTTTCTTTGTCTATCATGTCCGTTCGGCAAGAGGTTCTTGATAAATTAAAGAGGATGGGTTCCAGGTATAAGAATGCGGCTGATCGGAGACGTGTAGAAGGTCCGGACCTGTGTGTGGGTGATTGGGTTTGGTTGTCCTCGAAAAATATTAAGCTGAGAGTTCCCTCATGGAAATTGGGCCCTAGGTTCATTGGCCCTTATAGGATTGTGGCCGTCGTGAATTCAGTTGCTTTTCGGCTGGCTTTGCCTCAGTCACTTAAGATCCATAATGTTTTTCATCGCTCCTTACTCAAGAAGGTTGTGGCATCATCCAATCCGTCCTCTTCACCTCTATCTCCGGTCCATGTTGATGCAAATATCGAGTTCCAGATTTCCAGGGTTATGGATTCTCGTTTAGTTCGTCAGTCCCTACAATGTCTGGTACACTGGAGAGGGTATGGTCCTGAGGAGAGGACGTGGGTACCTGCTGCCAATGTCCATGCGGTTAGGTTGGTTCAGGCATTTCATACAGCTCATCCTGAGAAACCTGGTCCTGAGGTTCCGGAGGTCCCTCGTAGAAAGGGGGGTACTATCACGGGGCTACCACGACAGAGAGGTTCCAGAGAACCGCATCGCTCTGGGCCTCGTTCACACACAGTGAACAGAAGCTCTTCTCCTGAATTCTGACCTGGCTGCTTTGTGCCAGCAGTGCAGGAGTTAATCTTTTTGCTGAGTTGCTGTGAGCTGGGTCTCTCAGCTGAAGTGGATTTTGTAATCTCCTCCTCTATATAGACCCAGCCTTGATTACAGCTATCGTCAGTGATCAGTTCTGCTGCCTGGCTTGGAGGTTGAAGGAGCGTGATATTAGGAGCTTGGAGGTTTATTTACAGAGATTGGTGTCTGCAGTTTTGGTTGCATGTTAAACCTGTTTTCCTTCCTAGTTTTTTCCTTCTCTTCCCTTCTCTGTGTTTCCTCTGTGGCTGTGTGAGCATTTGGTTAGTTTGAGACTTTTTGTTACCTTGTCTGTATACCCTGTTTATTGTTGTATTTATACACTGGTGCAGTTCCCCTCCCTGGGGGGGGGGAGAGGGGGCCACTGATAGGGCCTGCACAGGAGACAGGGATACGCTGGCGGCTCAGGCCTCCTAACCATCATAAGTACCCCTGAGATAAGGGAAAGCCAGGGCCCCTTATAGTGGCAGGGACAGGTGCGGGGCCCAGTACGCCGTCCTGCCCTTATCGCCGTAATCGGCGTGACAGTTTCAGATATTATCACGATGAGGAAGGCGCTTCACTAGTCGGAGGTGCTCAGGAGAAAAAACAATCAAATATACAAGAAACTCCGGCACACTAAGAGTCCAAAAAGAATTCATATATTTCATATATTTTATTGATCAAATAGGATTTCCAAAAGCAAAAAAGAAATCGTTCTGTACACTCTGATGGGACATATATAATTTTTCTCAACGTTTCGGCTAAAGAGCCTTTTTCAAGAGATGTCCGTCTGAAACACATATATATACAAAAGAATAAATCAATACAGAAACAAAAATAACATAAAAGAAACAGGAAAATAACCCCATATATGCATCCTGTGAGGTATAACATGATCTTATATGTATAAGATAGAAAGCAAAAAACGTCATCTGACCGAATAGGGATTCGGAAGAGGCTATCAACCCCAATAAAAGAAACCTTTCATCTATGAATATAACGGGACTCTCAGAAAAAGCCACCAAAGAATGCAAACATGAAAAAAAGGATCCAAAAAAGGATCGGAAAAAAAAACAGATTAAATCCCATTCTAAGAAGAAAATGTGCACCATATCGCCATGTAACAGTGTAAATGAACCGGCGTTCTAGAAATACACCCCAAATGCTAATCCACCACCACCATAAGTGAGTATAAAGTGAAAGACCATACTTGCTGGTACGCAGAACTAGGCAGGGAAACCCACTGTAGAAAATGAGCAAAAAGATGATATGTATCGGGCACCTGTATCTGATCCGTAGATAAGCGTCAGAGAAAACCCCAGAGTAATTACCTTGCCAGAATGTCATCAATGAATACCGCATCTAATACAGATGGCCAAGGAACTGTGACCGCTGTGTGAGAGGCACAAATGTGAAAGAACCGGCGTGCGGACGGCTTTTACCTTATCCGGTGAAAGTACTTCCGGTTTAAAGGTCTGTATACAGACACGCGCCGTGAGATCGGGTGAAAGCCGAAGGGACCGAGTTGTGCCGGAAATTGCCGAGATAGTGCGCACACGCTGGGGAAACCCCGCCCAGACATTACATGCCGCTGGTATGCTGAAAAAAGAAAAGAAAAAAGGGGGGGTAAATAAACACTAGACCGCTCTAAAATCTTAATTAGTAGAATACTCCATGGGCATATGTAAAGAACCAATTACAGGATCTGGTAAAATAAAAAATTTTGTTTCTGTATTGATTTATTCTTTTGTATATATATATGTGTTTCAGACGGACATCTCTTGAAAAAGGCTCTTTAGCCGAAACGTTGAGAAAAATTATATATGTCCCACCAGAGTGTACAGAACGATTTCTTTTTTGCTTTTGGAAATCCTATTTTGATCAATAAAATATATGAAATATATGAATTCTTTTTGGACTCTTAGTGTGCCGGAGTTTCTTGTAAGTTTCAGATATTAAACTGCATTTGGCCTACTTGCTTGGTTGGGCCTACTAACGGTTTCTACCGCTGCTTGTTGTTCTCCTCCACTGAACAAAGCTGAGCCTCAATTTTCATTCTGTTTCGGATATTAAACTGCATTTGGCCTACTTGTTTGGTTGGGCCTACTAACAGTGTCTGCCGCTGCTTGTTGTTCTCCTTCAACTGTACAAAGCTGAGCCTCAATTTTCATCCTGTTTCAGATATTAAACTGCATTTGGCATACTTGTTTGGTTGGGCCTACTAACGGTGTCTGCTGCTGCTTGTTGTTCTCCACTGAACAAAGCTGAGCCTCAATTTTCATCCTGTTTCGGATATTAAACTGCATTTGGCCTACTTGTTTGGTTGGGCCTACTAACGGTGTCTGCCGCTGCTTGTTGTTCTCCTTCAACTGTACAAAGATGAGCCTCAATTTTCATCCTGTTTCAGATATTAAACTGCATTTGGCCTACTTGTTTGGTTGGGCCTACTAACGGTGTCTGCCGCTTCTTGCTTTTCTCCTCCACTGAATAAAGGTGAGCCTCAATTTTCATCCTTTTTCAGATATTAAACTGCATTTACATAGTTATTAAGGTTGAAGGAAGACTTTAAGTCCATCTAGTTCAACCCATAGCCTAACCTAACATGCCCTAACATGTTGATCCAGAGGAAGGCAAAAAAAACCCATGTGGCAAATAGTAAGCTCCACTTTGGGGAAAAAATTCCTTCCCAACTCTACATACGGCAATCAGACTAGTTCCCTGAATCAACGCCCTATCAAGGAATCTAGTATATATACCCTGCAACATTATACTTTTCAAGAAAGGTATCCAATCCCCTCTTAAATTTAAGTAATGAATCACTCATTACAACATCATATGGCAGAGAGTTCCATAGTCTCACTGCTTTTACAGTAAAGAACCCACGTCTGTTATTATGCCTAAACCTTCTTTCCTCCAGATGTAGAGAATGCCCCCTTGTCTCTGTCTTAGGTCTATGATTAAAAAGATCATCAGAACGGTCTTTGTACTGTCCCCTTATATATTTATACATTAAAATAAGATCACCCCTTAGTCTTCGTTTTACCAAACTAAATAGCCCCAAGTGTAATAACCTATCTTGGTATTGCAGACCCCCCAGTCCTCTAATAACCTTGGTCGCTCTTCTCTGCACCCGCTCTAGTTCAGCTATGTCCTTCTTATACACCGGAGACCAGAACTGCACAGTATTCTAAGTGTGGTCGAACTAGTGACTTGTATAGAGGTAAAATTATGTTCTCCTCATGTGCATCTATGCCTCTTTTAATGCATCCCATTATTTTATGTACCTTTGTAGCAGCTGCCTGACACTGGCCACTGAATATGAGTTTGTCATGCTGATACTGGGTCATGAGGTTATTTCTCTTCAGATACTCCAGTATAGCATCCCTTAGAATGCCCTCCAGTATTTTACCCACAGTAGAGGTTAGGTTTACTGGCCTATAATTACCGAGTTCAGTTTTTGTCCCCTTTTTAAAAATTGGCACCACATTTGCTATACGCCAGTCCTGTGATACAGACCCTCTTATTATGGAGTCTTTAAAGATTAAAAATAATGGTCTATCAATGACTGTACTTAATTCCTGCAGTACTCGGGGGTGTATCCCATCTGGGCCCGGAGATTTGTCAATTTTAGTGATTTTTAGACGCGGACGTACTTCCTGCTGGGTTGAGCAGGTGACATTTAATGGTGAATTTTTATCACTAGTCATTTTGTCCACCATGGGATTTTCTTGTGTAAATACTGATGAAAAAAAGTAATTTAGCATATTGGCTTTTTCCTCATCCTCATCCACCATTTCACCCAGACTATTTTTAAGAGGTCCAACACTATCATTTTTTAGATTCTTACTATTTACGTAGTTAAAGATTATTTTGGTATTATTTTTACTCTCTCTGGCAATGAGTCTCTCTGTCTCAATCTTTGCTGCCTTGATTTGCTTTTTACAGAATTTATTTAATTCTCTTTATTTATTTAATGCCTCATCACTACCTACTTCCTTTAATTCTCTAAATGCTTTCTGTCACTTATTGCACCCCTTACATCTCTATTTAGCCATATTGGTTTCCTCCTATTTCTAGTATGTTTAATCCCATACGGTATATACTGTTCACAGGTCCTATCCAGGATGCTAATAAATGTCTCCCATTTTCTTTGTGTATTTTTATGTCTCAGGATATTGTCCCAGTTAATTGCTCCAAGATCCTCTCTCATCCGTTGGAAATTTGCCCTCCTGAAGTTTAGTATCCTTGTAACCCCTCTACTATACATCTTATTAAAGGATACATGAAAACTTATTATTTTGTGATCACTATTCCCCAAGTGACCCCCAACCCTTATATTTGATATGCATTCAAAACCCCTATCAGTAATTTATTATTTTTCCCCCTCCCCTTATCTCCACCCACAGGGACTCTACATTTTCATTAGATTCACCTATATTATCACCCCGGATGGGTTTTAAGGATGATTTTACATAGAGACACACCCCACCCCCTCGCTTATCCATTTGGTCATTTCTGAACAAACTATAACCCTGCAAGTTAACAGCCCAGTCATGGCTCTCATCCAGCCACGTTTCAGTTATCCCCACCATGTCATAATTATGCTCCAACAACATTAATTCTAATTTGTCCATTTTGTTGGCGAGGCTTCTAGCATTAGTATACATGCACTTGATGTTCCTCTCTGTACCTCTATTCTTTCTTAAATTATTAACTGTTCTAACCCCACCCCCCATGCCACCGCCACCCCCATCTTCCTTATTTGTGCCCAGGTCTCTATCTGCACTATCTTCCCCTCCCTCCTATAAAATGAATACCCTCCCCCCAATCCCTAGTTTAAAAACTCCTCTAACCTTCTAGCCATTTTCTCCCCCAATACAGCTGCACCCTCCCCATTGAGGTGCAGCCCGTCCCTAGCGTAGAGCCTGTATCCAACTGAGAAGTCGGCGAAGTTCTGCAGGAACCCAATGGGCCTACGTGTTTGGTTGGGCCTACTAACTGTGTCTGCCACTCATTACAGTTGTCCTCCACTGAACAAAGCAATGCCGCCTGTTTAGTCCTGTTACCACTTTTGAACTGCATTTAGCCTACTTTATTATTTGGGCTTATATCTGTGTTTCCTCCTCATCCTGCCCATTGGCCAGCCACTGCTAGATGAGTCTGCTGGTAGATTGACCCAGACCACTACATTCCCCTTGCACTCTACACAGCCAGAATCTGACCCTGCTGAAAGTCAGGTTCCCCTTCCCGCATACTATACCACCTTACACGGGGACAAAGAGGAAGGTGCAGATGAAAGTGCAGGTTCCTTCATCAGGTGGGGGGCATACTCGTTGGCACTGGCACAGGGCCCCTCATAGTACGCAAAAGTGTCTCTGGCACACTGGTCAAACACACCGCCGTACTATGAGGGGCCCTGTGCCAGTGCCAACTAGTGGGCCTCCCCTGCTTGGTCAGGATCGCAGCACTTACAAAGTTTAAATACTTACCTCTCCCTGCTCCACCGTGGTGACGTATTCCGTGTTTCCCGGGCCCACGAAAATCTTGAGCCAGCCCTACCCCTGCACAACTTTAGCCAAATGAGCCCCTGTTTTCAATGCCTAACTATTATTATAAAGTAAATTAAGATTGACAAGCTTCAGTAATACGAATTGATGTTTTTGGCATTAAAATGGGCACTGTAGGTGTTTTCCTGTCCTCCACTCACTGCCAACTTTGATTCCCCATTGACTTGCATTGGGTTTCTTGTTTCGGCCGACCCCCGACCTTTCGCAATAATCGGTCGATATCACCCAAGACGACTTTTGAGAAAGTCGGGTTTCGCAAAACCCGACTCGATCCTAAAAAAGTAAAAGTCGCTCAACTCTAGTGACAACGTGCTAAAATATCCACTGAAGTAAAATAGGTGTGGAAGGTGCTGCAGTGCATATAGATAAGGTGCTGCTATGAGAAATCAATAGAAAGTTAAGCCAGGGGCACACTTCACCTAAATCAAACGTGCTGCCAGGTCTCTACATGCATTTCGGCACTAGCCTTTTTCCGGAGGGCACGTAAACTATGCGGTGTCCTTGTTTTCTGAGATACAGACAACTGTGGCTGATGGTACTTTTATGCAATCCTAAAAAGATGGACACTGCTGGATCACAGGTCAGACGGCGTCCACAGTGCCTCCAGCTGCCTCATTATAGGGAATCATTCACCGGGGGTTCCATCTGAATCATGTATTTAAGAGATTTACACGGTGTAAGCGCTCAGCGTAGAGCCTTATTGCGATCTTTTGGAGGCAGAATGAAAAAATCAACAGCAGGTGAAGAATTGGTTTTATCTATTTTTGATGTTATAGAGAACTTTATTCTTCGGGTCGTTGCGATAAGAAATTGATATAGGGTTTTTATGTTTGGCTGCTTTTTTGTTTTCCAAAACTATTTTTTTGCATCACCATAGTTTGCATCACCATATTTTGAGAGCTATAATTTTTCCATATTTCTGTTGCCATAGTCATGTGATGGCTGGTTGATGTTTTTATTGGTACCATTTTCGGGCTCATGATATTTTTTGATCACTTTCTATTCCGATTTTTGGGAGGCAGAATAAACAACAACTAACAATGCAGGACGTTTTAAGGGATTTTTTAATGCTGTTCCGTGTGTGGTGAAATTAATAAGGCAGCTTTATTCTTCGGGTCAGTACAATTACAGCAATTCCACATTTATATCGTTTTTTATGCTTTGGCGCTTTTACAATTAAAACTATTTTATGTACAAAATTATTTTTGCATCGTTTTATTCTGAGAGCTATAACTTTTTTTTATTTTTCAGCTGAGTGAGCTGTATGGCAGCTTGTTTTTTGTCGCACAAGATGACGTTTTCAACGATGCCATACTTATGGCTTTATGATGATAAAGCATTTATTTTTATGGTGTTCATTAAAGGGGTTAACTAGTATGACAGTTTTATAGCTCGGGTCTTTCTGGATGCAGCAATACCAAATATGTGTACTCTTATTGTTTATTATTTTTTTCAGAATAATATTTATTTATGGGTACAATATATATTTATATATTTGTATTATTTTGTGATTTTTTTTTCGATTCACATTTTTTTTCACTTTTTTACTTATTCCCACTATGGGACTTTCACTTTCTGCAGTATGATCGCAGTTATAAGGTATAGCAATGCAGGAGCATTGCTATCTACTATATAATTGTCTAAGGGTCACTCCGTCATTCTGTCTGTCTGTCTGTCTTTCTGTCTGTCTGTCATGGATATTCATTGGTCGCGGCCTCTGTCTGAATGGAAATCCAAGTCGCTGATTGGTCGTGGCAAAACGCCCACGACCATTGCCACGACCAATCAGCGACGGGCGCAGTCCGGCGGCAACATGGCCGCTCCTTCCTCCCCGCAGTCAGAGCCCGCTCCATACTCCCCTCCAGTCAGCGCTCACACAGGTTTAATGGCAGTGCTAATGAACCGCGTTATGCCGCAGTGTAACGCACTCCATTAACGCTGCTATTAACCCTGTGTGACCAACTTTTTTACTATTGATGCTGCCTATGCAGCATCAATAGTAAAAAGATCTAATGTTAAAAATAATAATAAAAAGAAATCATCATATACTCACCTTACGGCGCCTTTCCCACTCCTCGCGACGCTCAAGTGACCGGTTTATGCATTGCGATCTCGCGAGATGATGACGTAGCAGTCTCGCGAGACTGCTACGTCATCATCTTGCGAGACCGCAATGCACTCTTGAGACCGGAGCGCCCGTGGAGCGTCAGGAAAACGCTTCCTGGATCCACGGAAGGTGAGTATAACAAGCTATTTTTTATTTTAATTCTATTTTTTAACAGGAATATGATGCCCACATTGCTATAAACTACGTGGGCTGTGCAATATACTACGCGGGCTGGGCAATATACTATGTGGGCTGGGCAATGTACTACGCGGGCTGTGCAATATACTACGCGCGCTGGGCAATATACTACACGGGCTGTGCAATATACTATGTGACTGGGCAATATACTATGTGACTGGGCAGTATACCATGTGACTGGGCAATATACTACGTAGCTGGGCAATATACTACGTGGCTGGGCAATATAGTACGTGACTGGGCAATATACTACGTGGGCTGTGCAATATACTACGCGGGCTGGGCAATATACTATGTGGGCTGGGCAATGTACTACACGGGCTGTGCAATATACTACGCGCGCTGGGCAATATACTACGTGACTGGGCAATATACTATGTGACTGGGCAATATACCATGTGACTGGGCAATATACTACGTAGCTGGGCAATATACTACGTGGCTGGGCAATATACTACGTGGCTGGGCAATATAGTGCGTGACTGGGCAATATAGTACATGACAGGGCAATATACTATGTGGCTGGGCAATATAGTACGTGACTAGGCGATATAGTATGTGACTGGGCAATATACTATGTGGCTGGGCAATATACTACGTAGCTGGGCAATATACTATGTGGCTGGGCAATATACTAAGTGACTGGGCAATATAGTACATCACTGGGCAATATACTACATGGTTGGGCAATATACTACGTGGCAGGGCAATATACTACGTGGGCTGTGCAATAAACTACATGGACATGCATATTCTAGAATACCCGTTAGAATCGGGCCACCATCTAGTATTTTATAACCCGTCAGTCTTGCAGGCACAAGTTAGTTAGATCTTGCACTGCGCATGATCTAACTAACTTGCTAGTGCCTGGTGACCATGTTGCCCTCATGATAACATCAGGTCACCATGACAACGGTCGGGACCCCACGATGACGTTGTAAGGTCTCTGATCCAAGGGCATAGAGAATTCCTTCCCTCTGTCTGCTTTCTAAATGTAGCGATCGCGCCTATTGCAATGTTTAGGGGGTTAAAGTGACACCCTGTGTGCAGAGATCACCATGACATATATAATGCATTGGTCGGGAAGTCCTTCCCCACCATAACGTATATATACTGCAAATGTGGAAAAGGGTTTAAAAAAGTTACCCTGCATCAATTGCAGTCCTTACTTGGGCTATTGTTTTTTGCCCGCCGGGTCATGCCAGTTGGCAGAGTTTTTTCTTACCGCTTGACCGCTTGTCCTGAGCAACAAGAGGGACGTCTTTCCCAGCCATAGAATTCAGGTAACTAAAACCTTGCGGTCTGATTTGGAGGTTTGGAAACATTTTCTGATTTCATTTAATGGACACACTTTCATCTCCCCTGACGTTTCAAGCAAGGAGCTGAATTTATTTTCAGACACATCAGGGCCATCAGATTTTGGTACCCAACAGTTACCTCCACTTTTTGCTACTAATTACACAGTTGTGCGGTAGGTTTAAATAACTTCAATTGCTGCAGCATGGTGCTGGTGTTACCTCTTACTTGTCTCTGTCTAGTTGGATGTACTAACAGCTGATTATTCCTTTTCAGAGGACTCTTAGAGGAATGCTGGGGTGACATCTTGGTATTTTGGTTGTCTTATCAAGCTAAGTGTCCCTTCGTGTGTCTTCCCTCTCTGTCTTTAGTTGTAGTGAGGACTGACTAGTGACACCCCATTCCCTCCTAACCATGGCCTATCGCTAGGGTCGGGTAGGGATTAGCTTCCTGCTTGGCGATAGGTGCAGAACATATATAGAGACGTTAGGGCAGACAGGATGATCTTAGATCTGCTTAAAGCGTCTCCACTCCCCACTTCCCTAGTGTTTGGGATCCCCCTTCTCTCTTCCCATTGTTGTACACTTACTTGTCCTTCACCCAGCGTGACATGTGGAAAAGATCACAACCTAGCAAAAAATGTAGATGTCCTATTTCTCTTTCCCTTTTGGGTTATTGCTTTTAAGCTCTTAATTTGCTCTTTTCAATTTGAATCATCTCTCTTCTTTGCTGCGTACGCAATTTTGGACTTTGGCGCCTTGTGCATTAGTGAATTTATCCCAAAGTCAAAAAACAGGTTAGAAGGAGATTGTTGGTGAGAATGCGATGCATCTTCATATTTGCAAATCAAAAACTGACCTCGCAGACAGGGGCATCTGGATTCCTTTGCTCTCTTAAGATAGCTTCCAATTATTTGTATTGCAGATGTAGTAGAACATTTTTCTTAGCTCATGAAAATCATTCCCCTGCAACTAAATTTCAGTTTCAGGCAATTTTTTGCAAGAGCCTAGAGGGTTTGGGAGTCCAGCCAGGGGACTATGGGACTCATTCTTTTCAAATAGGGGTTGCTAATGAGGCAGCATGGGCGTGTTTGCCTGGGGCAGAGGTTCAAAGGATAGAAGGTGGCGTTTAAGTTGTCATGCTAGGCATATCAAACCTAATTTCATTTTCTTTTCCAGTTCTTTAGATACTCCCAGGCGAGCTGTGTGGCTCTTAGGCCACTCTTACATATTCTGGGCAGCTCAGCTGGCCAAATGCCACCCAGGTAGAAGAAATCTGGGTTTTCAGGTGATGGTAGAAAATTGGAGAAGTATCAGAGGTTACAGACCTCTAATGACCTCAGGTGTTACAAGAGGTGGTTAACATGGGGGGGGGGGGAGTTTCGGGACCAGTAATATTAGTATTACATGTCAGTGGTGATGACCTACTGTATATACTCTAGCATAAGCCAACCTGAGTATAAGCCGAGACCCCTAATTTTGCCACAAAAAGTAGGAAAACTTAATGCAGCAGCTACTGGTAAATTTCAAAAATAAAAACAATACCAATAAAAGTAAAATTAATTGAGACGTCAGTAGGTTAAGTGTTTTTGAATATCCATATTGAATCAGGAGCCCCATATAATGCTCCATACAAAATACACCCCATATAATGCTCCATAATGTTTTTGATGGGCCCCATAAGATGCTCCATAGAAAAATATGCCCCATATAATGCTGCACAAAGGTTGATTATGGCCCGATAAGATGCTCCATAGAAACATTTGCCCCATACAAAGCTGCATAAATGTTGATTATGGCCCCATAAGATGCCCCATACAATGCTGCATAAAGGTTGATTATGACCCCATAAGATTCTCCATAGAAACATTTGCCCCATATAAGGCTGCACAAACATTGATTATGGCCCCATTAGATGCTCCATAGAAAATGTGCTCATTAAAGTAATGAATATTCGCTCCACCCCTATGGAACTGGAGTCGCATCCACATTACTTTAATGAGTGGTACCATGTTACCCCTGAACACAGGAAAAACTGCCGGTGCCTGGAGACCATCGGAGAAGCAGGGACCACGCCGGGAGCAGGTGAGTATGATGTGACAGCCGTCGCTCCCCCTCCCCCGCCGACCCCCTTGGACAATGACTCGAGTTTAAGCCGAGAGGGGCACTTTTAGCCCAAAAAAATGGGCTGAAAATCTCAGCTCATACTCAAATATATACGGTATGTTCCTATAAAATATCTGAGCTAATAACCATGATAAGTTCAGACCTGGAACAGTTTCCCAGTTTTTTCCCTGAATTCCTACTGATTTGGTCAGAGATGGTTCCCCAAACTGTGTGACAGAGAGCTCAGCATGGGATAGTGGTGGAGCAGACCAGACGAACCATAAATGCTCAAATGTCCAAGTTCATTCGGGATAAGTTTGGTGTGGTAGTGAGGCATCACCAGCTCAAATGTGACAACTCATCTGTTTTAAAGTCTGAGTGTGTCCACCACATGGACATTAGTCTGAACGCTTTCTTGCCTGTTGTTCAAGATGGTTTAGAGCAAGTTTTGTGTCTGGGTGTGGTTCGGAGTTCTGGGTAGGACTATCCAGGATCCTTCTTGGCTGTTATCAATGAAAGAAGCATCGGAAAGTTGTGACTGAGTAGGCTGACTTGCCTGTAGATGTTTCAGGTCATTTGACTACTGGTCTTTTGTTAAGTTTTAAGTGCTTCATTTTTATTGTTATATTTTTAGGAATCAATTAATTAAAGCTACGACCGATCTTCACATATGAATTCTTTATCTTTAACTCTCTATAGTCAGCTGGGATGTTCAGAATAGAGGGGAGAATTATTCAGGAATGTTTGTACGGGTCTCTGTAGTTTAAGGCTATGTTCACTCATTTGCTGTTGATTTCTGATGCCGATTCACAAAAAACACAAAAATTCACAACAATTTTTAATATAAAACAAGTTGAATGATTTTTTATAAAAACATAATTTACATGTAGCAGAAAAAAATCCCCACAAAAATTTGAGCATGCTCATTTTTGTGCGCATACTCACAGCAGATTTTACCTTATGTGTTTCTTTGTAGTAAAGTATGTTCAAAACTGGGGCCAAAGTTGTGACAAAAATGTTTTACATAGAGATGTGTCCAGACGTATTATTGATTTGCACAGAAATGGGACTATAATATCTAAAAAATAAAAATCAGCCATGCTTGTGTTCTGGTAGAAAGATGACATTAAAATCACATAGTATTATTATTATTATTATCATTATTACATAGTGGCTTTCACATTTATATTTGCTTATAAGATATATATCATAAAGCATAAAAAGTAACAGTAATAGATATATGGTTATAGGGAATTAAAAAACAAAAATACAATCTGAAATTATATAGTTTGTTTGTGTATAAGTGGTAAGTATCCTAATTGGGATGAAAATATCTGACCTATACAAACCCAAGCCAATTAATATCTGACAATGTTGTCATGATCCAAGGCACCACTATAAATTCTCCTATGAGAACCACACACACCAATAGCCACACAAACTCTTAAATAATTAATTAATCAAGGCCATTTACATAAACCTCATGGATAAAGCAATATAATAAAGTCCCAAGAGACTCATAAGCGAGAGATACACCACTATAGATAAATTGCCTGTACTTTCTCTGGTAGGGTACAATACCTGCAAAATATTGAACACACATAATAGTATTCTGTAAAATATAGCAATCAAAAAACAGTATATAGTATTGGCATTACACATATCTGCTCAGCTCGCAGATTGGCATAACTACAGCTCTGAATTATGTAATCTACAAATGTACATCAATCTACAAAGAATTCTCTTACTACTCCCTCTACCTCCAGTGCAGTTTTTGGATAAGTCCTCATTAAAGGGAGCCTGAAATGTAAAATAATGCTATTAACCTGCAGATGTGGGGTCGATCTGCTGGTTAATAGGGTTCTGAACCTGCCCGGCTTTGGAAGTTAAACCCCTGAACTTTATTTCTCCTAGAATTCAAGTTTCATTCACCATGCCGGCACCGAAGTGGGTTCAGTCACTGCTCTGTGTATAGAGAGTTGTGGCTGTAACCACTTCCCCAGCACTGACTGACAGCCGGCCTTAATTTTGAGCTGCTGTCAGTCAGTGCTGGGGGTGCGGTTACAGCTGCCACTTTACATATACATAGCAGTGACTTAAACCCGAATGCTACTCTCAGAAATATGGTTAAAGAAGTTGTCAATGTTGGACAACATTTTTTCATATCACTCGCTTGAAACCATTAAAGAATAAAGCTTATCCTCACCTCCCATGTTGGTGCCATTCCCGCGATGTCAATACTCCATCTCCCAGGGCTCCCATGCTGTTGTTGTGACACCTGATGTGTCACCGCCTCTTGTTGAATTGAGCAGGAAGAGGAACTCCAAGATCCGCTGTAGCCAGGATTTCCTCTTCATGTTTGATTTATCTGAAGGTAGATAGACAATGAAGCCAGCATTTATCCAGATTTATCACCAGGATCACGTGTCACAACTACATGAGCCCCGGGAGACAGAGTGCCGACACTGCGGGAATGGCATGTGAGGTAAGTATCGGCTTTATTATTTTATCGACGCCAAACATTTTGATGAAGAAGGGGTTGTATTAGTAGTGGATAGACCCTTTTATTTCCTCCCCAGCAGTTGGTAAAGCTATTAACCTGCAGATTAACCCTATATCTGCAGGTTAATAGCATTTTTTCATCTGATAGGCTCCCTTTAAATTCCAATGAAGCTATTAAGAGAATTAATCTTTATAGACTGTGACTGGTTCAGACAGAAAGAAGCTGTGTTTTCTCAGTGATTTGAAAAGTCTGATCTATTGATTACTGTCCTACGTGAGACTTGTACATACATATGCTTCTCACAAAATTAAAATATCATCAAAACGTTAATTTATTTCAGTTTTTCAATACAAAAAGTGAAACTCATATATTACATAGAGTCATTACAAACAGTGTGATCTATTTCAAGTCTTTATTTCTGTTAATGTTGATGATTAGAGTTGAGCGACTTTTATTTTTTTAGGATCAAGTCGGGTTTCGCGAAACCCGACTTTCTCAAAAGTCGGGTCGGGAGAAATCGGCCGATTATTGGGAAAAGTCGGGGGCCGACCGAAACACGAAACCTAATGCAAGTCAATGGGGAATCAAAGTCGGCAGTGAGTGGAGGACAGGAAAACACCTACAGTGCCCATTTTAATGCCAAAAACATCAATTCGTATTACTGAAGCTTGATAATCTTAATTTACTTTATAATAATAGTTAGGCATTGAAAACAGGGGCTCATTTGGCTAAAGTTGTGGGGGGGTAGGGCTGGCTCAAGATTTTCGTGGGCCCAGGAAACGCGGAATACGTCACGGTGGTGGAGCAGGGAGAAGTAAGTATTTCAACTTTGCAAGTGCTGTGATCCTGAGCAAGCAGGGGGGCCAACTAGTTGGCACTGGCACAGGGCCCCTCATAGTACAGTGGTGTGTTTGACGGCGGGCGGCGCCTCCCACTGCTAGAGACACTTTTGCGTTCTATGAGGGGCCTTGTGCTAGTGCCAACGAGTATGCCCCCCACCTGACGAAGGAACCTGCACTTTCATCTGCACCTTCCTCTTTGTCCCCGTGTAAGGTGGTATAGTATGCGGGAAGGGGAACCTGACTTTCAGCAGGGTCAGATTCTGGCTGTGTAGAGTGCAAGGGGAATGTAGTGGTCCGGGTCAATGTACCAGCAGACTCATCTAGCAGTGGCTGGGCAATGAGCAGGATGAGGAGGAAACACAGATATAGGCCCAAAATGAAAAGGTAGGCTAAAAGCAGTTCAAAATTGGTAACAGGACTAAACAGGTGGCATTGCTTTGTTCAGAGGAGGACAATTGTAACGAGTGGCTCAGACAGACTTAGTAGGCCTAAAATAAAAAAGTAGGCTAAATGCAGTTCAAAATTGATAAGAGGAGTACACAGGCGGCATAGCTTTGTTCAGCGGAGGAGGACAACTGTAATGAAAGGTATATTTTATGTCAAAATGTACAGTAGTTTTTTTCTCATTTCTGTAAATAAGTTCTGATTTTCTAATGAGTGATAGGGAGGATTACAAATATCAAGAATCTTCCATCTATTTTATTAATATTTTAATTTTTAACCATGTTCCTCGTTTCCCTTATGTATAGAATATATCTCTGAAAATGTGCTAAAATACATATGGTTGGACCCATCTTGTTTGTTCAGAAACACAATGCGAGTGGGCAGGCGTGTGTGGGGGAGGGGGACTCCTGCTTGATTGACAGGTCAAGCAATCTGCATCACTGCTTTGCTAGCCCAAACATAAGATTCTCCATTGCTGCTCTCTGAGGCAGAATTGCCTACAGCACTGGAGGAACCCAGTATCATTGAAGAAACTAAGATGGCATGGACCTCTAGGTAACTGTGTGCTCCAGTGATCTCGGTCAGCTTCAGGGCTGTGCTTGTAAGCTCCATAAGAAAGAGCTACTAAAGGGAATCTGTCAGTAGGATCAACCCTCCTAAGCCGTCTATATGGGTATGTAGGTCGTAGTAAGCTGAATAAAATGGTATCTTGATATCTGCGATCTGATGTCTTAGGGTACCGTCACACAGTGGCATTTTGATCGCTACGACGGCACGATTTGTGACGTTTCAGCGATATATCCGTGACGTTCCAGCGATCTCGCTGTGTCTGACACGCTCCTGCGATCAGGGACCCTGCTGTGAATCGTACGTCGTAGCAGATCGTTTGAAACTTTCTTTCTTCGTCTAGTGTCCCGCTGTGGCGGCATGATCGCATGGTGTAACAAAGATGTGCACGATATTGTATACGATGTGCGCATAGTAACCAACGGCTTCTACATCGCACATACGTCATGAAATTATCGCTCCAGCGTCGTACATTGCAAAGTGTGACAGCAGTCTACGACGCTGGAGCGATATTGTTACGATGCTGGAGCGTCACGGATCGTGCCGTCGTAGCGATCAAAATGCCACTGTGTGACGGTACCCTTATTCCAGAGAAATTTGCATTTTTCTTATATGTAAATAAGCTGCTCAGGACTATGGGTCGGACACTGATCTGCATGAGAATCTGCCTCCAGAGATTATTTTAAATGAAAGCAAGAATTACCAGTGTGAGACAGGTAGCTAACACTGAACAGTAGAACTGAACTTTGTATCATTTTCAAACATGATATCAGCTACAGCTTTCACAGCTCTACTGTATTCAGACTGTAAAGGGAGTTAGTGGACAATATCCTGCATTGCTGACAGAATGGAGATGTATATCCCAGTATGGTGAGTAAGGTGGTGGTTTATTTCAACACATTTCAAAGTATTTAACTTCTTCTTCAGGAAACACCACATGTATGACAAGACAGCTGGAGTATCATTTAAATAGGTTAACACTTTGAATGTGGGTGCCAAAAAACTGAACCACATGTCAGGGTTCAGTCTGGTACCACAAGGTAGGACACATGATACAGTGGGGAAAAAAGTATTTAGTCAGCCAATTGTGCAAGTTCTCCCACTTAAAAAGATGAGAGAGGCCTGTAATTGACATAATAGGTAGACCACAACTATGAGAGTCAAAATGAGAAAACAAATCAAGAAAATCACCTTGTCTGATTTAGCAAGATTTATTTTGCAAATTATGGTGGAAAATAAGTATTTGGTCACCTAAAACATGCAAGATTTCTGTCTCTCACCAACCTGTAACTGTAACTTCTTTAAGAGGTTCCTTTGTCCTCCACTCATTATCTGTATTATTGTCACCTGTTTGAATTTGTTATCAGTATAAAAGACACCTGTCCACAACCTCAAACAGTCACACCCCAAACTCCACTATGGTGAAGACCAAAGAGCTGTTGAAGGACACCAGAAACAAAATTGTAGCCCTGAACCAGGCTTTAAGACTATGACTTGGCCCAGTCCAAAATCAACATTGCGTTCAATATGAAAAACAAAATTAAAATTAAGGAAGGAGATGGGATATATAATACCAGGGAGTATTCCAGAACAGTCCAAAGAATGTCTATATAACTACTATCCTGTCATGTTTAATACCACTATTTATTTAGTTTCCTCCTAAAAGGAAATACAGTAGTATATCTGATGGCTAAATAGCTATTGGCAACATCTCTGCTGGCACTGCCTATGTCTTCATGAGTACAAGTATTAATGTTAGTAATCCTAGAAGGTCACTGTCATCTAGATGAGGAAGGCTGTTCCCGGACCGCTGTGGTGCAGAGAGCAAAATGTCAAAATGCAACATTATACTATGACTTGACAGGCTATTAACAACGTGTAAAGCTATCACAGGAATAAGGCAGCGATGTGAGATGTCAGTACATTTTTCGGCAGTAAAAAAGTACTTATAAGGAGAATGATAAAAAGTTTGGTTCTATGCAAAAATATCAATTCTTTGACATATTGTTATTACCAAGATTACCAAAATTGATGATTAGTCAATATGGGTCATTACATACAGTAAATCTATTTCATACGTGCTAGATAAATGTAGTCCAATTTCTCATACCGACTTCTCATTAACCCACACACATGTATACTTTGTTCAACCTTGATGTTTTCAATGTGGACAGTAGAGTAAGCCACTACCAGATACCTTACATGCTGCTTTATCTCCATTGAAACAAAGGGATCAAAAGTTGAAATTAAGTTGCTATGTCCGAGACCTGTAACGTCTTAATTTTTCATGATTTGGGTCTGGGTGAGGGCTTATCTTTTGCTCGCCAAGCTGACGTTTTATTGATACCATTTTGATCGCCCGTTATTGTATTTTATTGCAATGTAGCGGCGACCAAAAAAATGTAATTCTGGTGTATTGACTTTTGCACGTTATGCCGTTTAGCGATCAGGTTAATTCTTTTTTATATTGACAGATTGGGCAATTCGCGATAACAAATATGTGTGTTAGGAGTCGAGTTTCCTCTGCTGCACAGCGGGAATCTCGATCCATGTCTGCTGCGGTCTCCCATTCTGCATCAGCCGCAGTGCAGCCTGCTCAGCGGAGACATCGCTCCCAGCGTCTCACTGAGACTGATACTGTGCAAAGGGTTACTACTGCCTCTCCAGGCTCTGCTATTGTACCCTGCACTGATCTGCAGCGAGCAAGCTTTTCTGGGTCTAAATCCTGCTTTGCACACACTGAGCATGCCCAGGGCAAGATCTCTCAGTGGAGATCGAGGGTCACATGCTCAGGTACTGCAGCGACTTCCATTGGTCCTTCTCATGGAAGGTCCTGCAGGTGCTAGGACTAAGTTCTGCTTTGCACACTGAGCGTGCCCAGGGCAAGATCTCTCAGTGGAGATCTAGGGTCACATGCTCAGGTACTGCAGCAATTCCATTGGTCCTTCTTTGAAGGGTCCTGTACGTGCTGCAGCTATTTAAGGCTCGCATGGCCGCACGGCCATGCGTTAGTATCAAATGTGTTTTGGCTTATGCCAGTGGATACTATACCACTCAGTTCTATGTGGTGTGAAGCTGTTAGCATTAGGACTGTACACTCAGGCAGGCAGCTAGCGTCAGTGGGGGCAATTAGCCTAGTTAGGGCATTAGTTTTGTGTACAGCGCGACTCTGTGATGCAACAGAGTTTGCTACCAGTTCACACGGGGTGAAGCCTAACCCACGTGTGAGCTCAGAGTCCTTCCGCCTTTACTTAGCAGCAGATATCTCTGCACGGTGGATCCCGGGTTGCGAACGCACCTTGTAGCTATCTACCTATTACTCGGTGCGTTCCGCTAGCCCTAACAGTATACTAGTGCCAGGATCTGGCTAAGTAATGGCGACTGAACAGCGATTGCAGGGGTACATCCAGCTGCTGGAGGGCCGGTTGGCGTCTCTTGCGCGTGCAACCATGGCGGTTTTTGTTACCGCAATAGCTGTTCAGGCTGCTAGCGTGGCTGCAGCAGCCTTACCCACTGCCACCTCTGTTCTGACCCCATCTCACCTCCCTTTGCCTGAGAGATACTCAGGGGACAGTAAGTCCTGTAGGGGTTTCGTGAGCCAGTGTGGTATACACCTCGAGCTTCTGGCTGCACGTTTTCCCACTGAGCGGGCAAAGGTGGGATTCAGAATCTCTCTCTTGTCGGACAGAGCGTTGGAGTGGGCTACGCCGCTGTGGGAGCGCAACGATCATGTGGTGCGGAGTGTTCCTCGGTTTCTGGACACTCTGAAACAGGTCTTTTTAGGACCTCAAGTCACCCATGATACAGCGCTCCAACTGCTGGCTTTGACTCAGGGTTCAACCATGGTCAGTCATTTTGCTGTTCTCTTCCGGACTTTAGCGTCTGAGTTGGAATGGCCAGATAAAACCCTCATTCCCGTATTTTGGAGGGGGCTGGCTGACCATGTGAAGGATGCTTTGGCTACTAGGGAGATTCCCGCCACACTGGAGGAGCTCATAGCTGTATCTACTCGCATAGATCTTCGTTTTCACGAGCAAAGGTTGGAGCGAGCCCAGTGTAGGCAGAGGTGTCGGCTGGCTCCCACCTTCACCAGACCTTTGGAATCTCCAGTCCAGGCGTCCGAGTGACATGAGGCCACAGAGGTGACACGAGCGGGATCCAAGTCCCAGTCCACTCGTGCACATAAGGTCTGTCATGTTTGCCGGCAGTCAGGACATCTTGCCTCCAAGTGTCCTCAGCGGTCGGGGAAACATCAGCGTCTAGTGGCAGTTGGAGGAGGTACACTAGACACGGTGATGTTTGCCTCAAAGTTGTCCTTCAAGGGGACAATTACCATCGGCCCATCCACTCTTATGGTAGAGCTATGCGTGGACTCTGGGGCGGAGGGTAATTTTATGTCATCCGCTTTCGCCCAGCGTCACGCAATACCCCTGGTGATGCTCGCCAAGCCAGTAACCGTTCGAGTGGTAAATGGGTCGACACTACCCTCACAGATTACCCTCCAAACCATTCCTATTACGCTTTCTGTGTCTCCATCAAATCAGGAGATTATCTCCCTATTAGTCATTCCTGAGGGAATTGATGAGGTCCTGATGGGGATACCATGGCTACGCTATCATTCTCCTCATATAGAGTGGTCCGCTGGGAGAATTTTGGGATGGAGTAAATCCTGCAAGGGTAGATGTCAGAGGGAGTGCGTTCAGGTTGCTACAACACAGGTACCCGCAGATCTTTCCTCTCTCCCCAAGCACTATTGGCCCTATGCAGACATGTTCTCCAAAAGGGCTGCGGAGACCCTTCCGCCTCACCGCCCCTATGACTGTCCTATTGACCTCTTGCCTGGTGCTGAGCCTCCCCGGGGTCGAGCATATCTGTTGTCTCTCCCGGAGACAGAGGCAATGTCTCAGTACATCCAAGAGAATCTCGCAAGAGGATTCATTAGGAAGTCAGTGTCACCTGCAGGGGCTGGGTTCTTCTTTGTACAGAAGAAGACTGGAGACTTACGTCCATGCATAGACTACAGGGGTCTTAACGCCATCACCGTTAAGAATAAGTACCCATTACCCCTGATATCTGAGCTTTTTGATAGGCTATGGGGAGCAAGGGTATTTACAAAATTAGATCTGCGGGGTGCTTACAACCTGATTCGCATCCGTGAGGGGGACGGATGGAAGACGGCTTTTAACACCAGAGATGGGCACTATGAATATCTGGTGATGCCCTTCCGGCTCTGTAATGCTCCAGCTGTTTTCCAAGACTTTGTGAACGACATTTTCCGGGATATGCTCACCACCTCGGTCGTAGTCTATCTGGATGATATACTCATCTACTCTCCAGATATTGACTCCCATCGAAGAGCTGTTCGCAAAGTCTTCGACCTCTTACGGGCAAACTCCCTCTACGCCAAGTTGGAGAAGTGTGTGTTTGAGCAGGAGTCCTTGCCTTTCCTTGGTTATATCATCTCTGCCCAGGGTTTGGCTATAGATCCTGCCAAGCTAGAGGCTGTGATGGACTGGCAGGAACCCCATTCACTTAAAACGGTGCAGCGCTTTATGGGGTTCATTAACCACTATCGTCAGTTCATCCCACACTTCTCAACTTTGGTAGCTCCCTTGGTTGCCCTCACCAAGAAGGGAGCAAATCCCAAGTTGTGGTCAGAGGAGGTCTCCAAGGCCTTTCTCTCGATTAAGTCACACTTCGCTAGCGCTCCCATCCTACATCGTCCCGATGTAGATAAGCCATTTGTCATGGAGGTGGATGCCTCATCCGTTGGTGCTGGAGCAGTCCTATTCCAAAAGGATGCTCAAGGTCGGAAGCATCCTTGCCTCTTCTTCTCCAAGACCTTCACACCAGCGGAGAGGAATTATTCCATCGGGGACAGGGAGTTGCTAGCCATGAAGTTGGCTTTTTCAGAGTGGAGACACTTCTTGGAGGGAGCACGCTTTCCCTTCCAAGTGTTCACTGACCACAAGAACTATATATATTCAGACGGCCCAGTGGCTGAATTCTCGCCAGGCTAGATGGTCCCTGTTCTTCTCCCGGTTCCATTTTACTCTCCATTTTCTCTCTGGGGAGAAGAACATTCGTGCCGACGCTCTCTCCCGCTCCGTAGTGTCATCTGAGGAGGAGCCCCGGCTTATTGTCCCTCCTGAGAGCCTGAGAACTGTGGCTCCGGTTTCGCTAGAGTCCGTGCCCCCGGGCAAGACTTTCGTACCAGCGAATTTGCAACCGGAGGTTCTCTCTTGGGCTCACTTGTCCAGAGTGGGTGGAAATTTTGGGACCAAGAGGACATCTGAGCTTTTGGCGAGGACGTACTGGTGTCCGCATATGGCTCGTGATGTCTGGGACTATATTCGGGCGTGTGTCTCCTGCGCCCAGAATCGGTCTTCGTGACAACGGCCTGTTGGGTTACTTTACCCCATGCCGGTGGCAGACAGGCCCTGGGAGATGGTCAGGATGGACTTTGTGGTGGGCTTACCCAAGTCTCGTAGCTGCACCATTATCTGGGTAGTCACCGATCATTTTTCCAAGATGGTGCATTTGGTGCCGCTTCCACGGTTACCTTCTGCACGGGCCTTGGCGGCGTTGTTCATAAAACATATTTTCCGCTTACATGGAATGCCTGATAAAATTGTCAGCGACCGGGTTCCCCAGTTTGCGTCTCGGTTTTGGAGAGAGCTCTACTGTTTACTCAGCATAGAGCTGAATCTCTCCTCTGCATATCATCCCGAGACGAATGGGTTGGTAGAGAGAACGAACCAGACTATGGTGACATACTTGCAACATTTTGTCTCTGCTAGGCAGGATGACTGGGCATCTTTGCTACCTTGGGCGGAATTTGCATTGAACAATGCCGTAGCCGATTCCACTGGTCAGACTCCTTTTCTCCTTAATTACGGCCAACATCCGCGTGTCCCTGTGCCCATGCCCGTGTCATCCACCGATTCTAGGGTGGCAGACTGGGCGGTGGAGGTACGTGACATCTGGGACCGCACACAGGATGCCATCCGGGCCTCCAAGGAGAGAATGAGGGTTTCGGCTGATACACAACGGCGCCCCGCTCCGACCTTTGCTCCTGGCGACTTAGTGTGGCTCTCCGCCCATAACATGAGGCTGCGAGTTGAGTCCACTAAGTTTGCGCCTCGCTACATTGGCCCGTTCAAGGTTCTGGAACAGGTCAACCCTGTGGTCTACCGTTTGGCTATTCCTCCATGCCTTGGTATCACAGATACTTTTCACGTTTCCCTCTTAAAGCCCGTTCATTTGTCCTGGTTTTCTGAGTCATCTGCCGGGACATCGGGTTCATCCACGGATGAGTTTGAGGTGAATGCTATCATGGGGTGCAAGGTGGTACGTGGCAAGAAATTTTATCTGGTGGACTGGAAGGGCCACGGTCCAGAGGATAGAACCTGGGAGCCAGTGGAGCACATTCGGGCTCCACTGCTCATTGCAGCTTTTGAGCGTAGCGAGGCTCAAGGAGGGGGGGGCCCTAGGAGGGGGGTAATGTTAGGAGTCGAGTTTCCTCTGCTGCACAGGGGGAATCTCGATCCGTGTCTGCTGCGGTCTCCCATTCTGCATCAGCCGCAGTGTAGCCTGCTCAGCGGAGACGTCGCTCCCAGCGTCTCACTGAGACTGATACAGGAGGAATTTGCAAAGGGTTACTACTGCCTCTCCAGGCTCTGCTATTGTACCCTGCACTGATCTGCGGCGAGCAGGCTTTTCTGGGTCTAAGTCCTGCTTTGCACACACTGAGCATGCCCAGGGCAAGATCTCTCAGTGGAGATCTAGGGTGACATGCTCAGGTACTGCAGCGACTTCCATTGGTCCTTCTCACGGAAGGTCCTGCAGGTGCTAGGACTAAGTTCTGCTTTGCACACTGAGCATGCCCAGGGCAAGATCTCTCAGTGGAGATCTAGGGTCACATGCTCAGGTACTGCAGCAATTCCATTGGTCCTTCTTTGAAGGGTCCTGTACGTGCTGCAGCTATTTAAGGCTCGCATGGCCGCACGGCCATGCGCTAGTATCAAATGTGTTTTGGCTTATGCCAGTGGATACTATACCACTCAGTTCTATGTGGTGTGAAGCTGTTAGCATTGGGACTGTACACTCAGGCAGGCAGCTAGCGTCAGTGGGGGCAATTAGCCTAGTTAGGGCATTAGTTTTGTGTACAGCGCAACTCTGTGAGGCAACACAGTTCGCTACCAGTTCACACGGGGTGAAGCCTAACCCACGTGTGAGCTCAGAGTCCTTCCGCCTTTACTTAGCAGCAAATATCTCTGCACGGTGGATCCTGGGCTCCGAACGCACCTTGTAGCTATCTACCTATTACTCGGTGCATTCCGCTAGCCCTAACAGTGTGTATGTTTGATTTTTTTATTGTTTTATTTTGAATGGAGCAAACGGGGGATGATTTGAACTTTTAGATATTTTTTATTTTTTTAACATTTTTAAAAACATTTTATTTAATTTTTGCTTGCTTTAATAGTCTCCATGGGAGACTAGAAGCTGCACTTATCCGATCGGCTCTGCTACATACAGGCAATGATCAGATCGCCTGTATCTAGCAGAAATGATCACTTGCTATGAGCACTGACAACCGGCAATCTGGCAGAGAGAACCATAGAGGTCTACTGGAGACCTCTGGTTTTCATGCCAACCCATTGGTGATCCGCAATCAAATGACAGGGTCACTGATGGGCAGAATTTCCAACACGCTTGCCGAAGCGCGAGTTAAATGCCGCTGTCAGAAATTGACAGCGGCATTAAACGGGTTAACAGCCACGAGTGGATCGCGATTCTATTTGCGGCTGTTAGAGGCACATGTCAGCTGTTCAAAACAGTTGACATGTGCCGGGAAAGATGTGGGCTCAGTGCCGGAGCCAACATCAAAGGGAGGGAGTCGGACATGGGCGTATTGTTATGCCCAACGTTAGAAAGGGGTTAAACATGAACGTTAGATGGTCTGCTGGTCCTTCTGAATTTGGCTAACTTTTCTGCAAGGCCGGAGTCACACTCAACATATCAAAATTTGGTCCGATTTTGACGGCCGAGGATCGCAACAATTTTATCCATATGGTGATCCATGTGTAATCTGTTTGCAATACGATGATGCGATTTCCTTGTATCTAGTATCCGTATGACATCCGTATGCAATGCGATTTTATCATGAGCTTTTACATACAGCAGTTCTCTGTCATTGACACATCGTTTTAAAAGGAAATATTTTTCAAAATACATATCTAATATATAAAGCTGAATGTGTGTGTGTGTGTGTGTGTGTGTGTGTATGTGTGTGTGTGTGTATGTCCAGGATTGGCATCTGCACCGTCGCAGCTACAGCCACAAAATTTTGCACAGTCACACGTCTGGACCCCGAGAGCGTCATAGGCTATGTTGTGAGGCGAAATTTTAACCCCGCGCGTACCAATTCACCAAACAATTTTGCCCCTATCTACATAATAGGGAAAAAAGTGAAAGGAAAAGTGTTGGAAGCGTCGCAGCTACAGCAACAAAATTTTGCACAGTCACACGTCTGGACCCTGAGAGCGTCATAGGCTACGTTGTGAGGTGAAATTTTAACCCCGCGCTTTCCAATTCACCAAACCATTTTTCCCCTATCTACATAATGGGGAAAAAGTGAAATGAAAAGTGTTGGAGGCGTCGCAGCTACAGCCACAAAATTTTGCACAGTCACACGTCTGGACCCTGAGAGCGTCATAGGCTATGTTGTGAGGTGAAATTTTAACTCTGCGCTTTCCAATTCACCAAACTATTTTTCCCCTATCTACATAACGGGGAAAAGTGAAAGGAAAAGTGTAGGGGGCAAATTGACAGCTGCCAGATGTGAACAAGGGGGACTTAAAGAATGAGAGCGATGGCGTCAAAGAGTATATACCGTACAGTTGCTAAGGTGGGGCCCCGACATGAGATACTCACCACACATGGGGATATGAACACACGCACAAAATGCGCCACACACTACCTCGTGCTTGAACACATATACCACCCTCAGCACACATTTCACCACACATACACCAACCTCGCCACATAAAAGTCGAAACACAAAAGTCGCCACTCAAAACTCACCACGCGCAAAACTCACCACATGCAAAAAATGGGCTCACGCAAAACTCGCCACAAGTGCAAAACTCACCTCATGGAAAACTCGCCACACGCAAAACTTGCACATGCGGAAAAATTGCCACATGCACAAAATTTGCAACACATGCTAAAGTTGCCTCACACAAAACTTGCACATACTCAAAAGGCACCAGACATAAAACTCACCACGCGCAAAACTCGCCATGCGCAAAACTTGCTGCACACAACTTGCTACACTAACCTGTCACATGCAACTCGACACACAAAAAGTTGCTACACGCATGTTGCCACACAAAACTCATCTCACAAAAGTCGCTACATGCATGTCGCCACACACAACTCAACACACACAACTTGACAAACGAAACTCGCCCTAAAACACACACAAGTCTGGTATTAGCCTTCAAAAATAAAATTCTGATTAATAAGCAGACAAACTACAAGAGCAACAAAAGTACCATATAGGAAATACGGCAGCTGTCAGTCACATAACCTGTCTATTAAGTGTATGTGTGAGCTAATATATACTGCCAGGGGGAGGGCTTCCTGTTGGCTGGGGATTTATCAGGCTGCCAATTTATCTTACAAATACTGAGGTAAAAATACTGAGCAAATAACGTGTTAACGAGGTCTAATACAGGAGATCACACAGGTATATACTATATACAGGGGAGATGACACACAGATATATACTATATACAGGAGAGATGACACACAGGTATATACTATATAAAGGAGGAGATGACATACAGGTACATACTATATACAGGAGGAGATGACATACAGGTATATACTATATACAGGAGGAGATGACACACAGGTATATACTATATACAGGAGCAGATTACCTACAGGTATATACTATATACAGGAGGAGATGACATACAGGTATATGCTATATATAGAAGATGACATACAGGTATATACTATACACAGGAGGAGATGACACATAGATATATACTATATACAGGGGAGATGACACAGGTATATACTATATAAAGGAGGAGATGACATACAGGTATATACTATATATAGAAGGAGATGACATACAGGTATATACTACATATAGGAGGAGATGACATACAGGTATATACTATACAGTTAGGGCCAGAAATATTTGGACAGTGACACAATTTTCGCGAGTTGGGCTCTGCATGCCACCACATTGGATTTGAAATGAAACCTCTACAACAGAATTCAAGTGCAGATTGTAACGTTTAATTTGAAGGGTTGAACAAAAATATCTGATAGAAAATGTAGGAATTGTACACATTTCTTTACAAACACTCCACATTTTAGGAGGTCAAAAGTAATTGGACAAATAAACATAACCCAAACAAAATATTTTTATTTTCAATATTTTGTTGCAAATCCTTTGGAGGCAATCACTGCCTTAAGTCTGGAACCCATGGACATCACCAAACGCTGGGTTTCCTCCTTCTTAATGCTTTGCCAGGCCTTTACAGCCGCAGCCTTCAGGTCTTGCTTGTTTGTGGGTCTTTCCGTCTTAAGTCTGGATTTGAGCAAGTGAAATGCATGCTCAATTGGGTTTAGATCTGGAGATTGACTTGGCCATTGCAGAATGTTCCACTTTTTGGCACTCATGAACTCCTGGGTAGCTTTGGCTGTATGCTTGGGGTCATTGTCCATCTGTACTATGAAGCGCCGTCCAATCAACTTTGCAGCATTTGGCTGAATCTGGGCTGAAAGTATATCCCGGTACACTTCAGAATTCATCCGGCTACTCTTGTCTGCTCTTATGGCATCAATAAACACAAGTGACCCATTGCCATTGAAAGCCATGCATGCCCATGCCATCAAGTTGCCTCCACCATGTTTTACAGAGGATGTGGTGTGCCTTGGATCATGTGCCGTTCCCTTTCTTCTCCAAACTTTTTTCTTCCCATCATTCTGGTACAGGTTGATCTTTGTCTCATCTGTCCATATAATACTTTTCCAGAACTGAGCTGGCTTCTTGAGGTGTTTTTCTGCAAATTTAACTCTGGCCTGTCTATTTTTGGTATTGATGAATGGTTTGCATCTAGATGTGAACCCTTTGTATTTACTGTCATGGAGTTTTCTCTTTACTGTTGACTTAGAGACAGATGCACCTACTTCACTGAGAGTGTTCTGGACTTCAGTTGATGTTGTGAACGGGTTCTTCTTCACCAAATTAAGTATGTGGCGATCATCCACCACTGTTGTCATCCGTGGACGCCCAGGCCTTTTTGAGTTCCCAAGCTCACCAGTCAATTCCTTTTTTCTCAAAATGTACCCAACTGTTGATTTTGCTACTCCAAGCATGTCAGGATGTTCTGCTTCACCTCAATTGAGAGTTCCTTTGACCGCATGTTGTCTGCTCACAGCAACAGCTTCCAAATGCAAAACCACACACCTGGAATCCACCCCTGACCTTTTAACTACTTCATTGATTACATGTTAACGAGGGAGACGCCTTCAGAGTTAATTGCAGCCCTTAGAGTCCATTGTCCAATTACTTTTGGTCCCTTGAAAAAGAGGACGCTATGCATTACAGAGCTATGATTCCTAAACCCTTTCTCCGATTTGGATGTGGAAACTATCATATTGCAGCTGGGAGTGTGCACTTTCAGCCCATATTACATATATAATTTTATTTCTGAACATGTTTTTGTAAACAGCTAAAATAACAAAACTTGTGTCACTGTCCAAATATTTCTGGCCCTAACTGTATATAGGAGGAGATGACATACAGGTATATACTATATATAGGAGGAGATGACATACAGGTATATACTACATACAGGGGAGATGACACAGCAGGTATATACTATATAAAGGGGAGATGACATACAGGTATATACTATATACAGGAGATGACATACAGGTGTATACTATATATAAGGGAGATGACAAACATGTATATACTGAGGTGAAAATGAGAGGTGTGAGGTGAAAATGAAAAGGTGTGAGTGCAAAATGAGAGTGAGGGAAAATAGTGTAGTGATCGGAAAATGACAGATGTGAGGTCGAAATGACAAGTGTTAGGCGGGAATGAGAGGAGTGAGGGAGAAAATGAGAGGTGTGAGGGAGAAAATGAGAGATGTGAGGGGGAAAATAAAGAGGTGATTGGGAAAATGAGAGGCGTGATGGGAAAATAAGAGAAGTGACGTGCTATAACTAACCACAGATATTTACTATGCCCAGGCAATGCCGGGCTCTTCGGCTAGTCTAATATATAAAGCTGAATGTGTGTGTATGTATGTGTGTGTGTGTGTGTGTGTGTGTATGTCCGGGATTGGCATCTGCACCGACGCAGCTACAGCCACAAATTTTTGCACAGTCACACGTCTGGACCCCGAGAGCGTCATAGGCTATGTTGTGAGGCGAAATTTTAACCCCGCGCGTTCCAATTCACCAAACAATTTTGCCCCTATCTACATAATGGGGAAAAAGTGAAAAAAAAAGTGTTGGAGGCAAATTGACAGCTACCAGATGTGAACAAGCGGGACTTAAAGAGTGAGAGCGATGGCGCCAAAGAGTATATACCGTACAGTTGCTATGGTTGGGCCCCGACAAGGAATACTCACCACACACGGGGATATGAACACACACAAAATGCGCCACACACTACCACGTGCTTGAACACATATACCACCCTCAGCACACATTTCACCACACATACACCAACCTTGCCACATAAAAGTCGAAACACAAAAGTCGCCGCTCAAAACTCGCCACGCGCAAAACTAGGCTCACGCAAAACTCGCCACACGTGCAAAACTTACCTCACGGAAACGTCGCCACACGCGGAAAAATTGCAACATGCACAAAAGTTGCAAGACATGCAAAAGTTGCCTCACACAAAACTTGCACATACTCAAAACGTACCACACATAAAACTCGCCACGTGCAAAACTCGCCATGCGCAAAACTTGCTTCACACAACTTGCTACACTAACCTGTCACATGCAACTCGACACAAAAAGTTGCTACACGCATGTCGCCACACAAAACTCATCTAGCAAAAGTCGCTACATGCATATCGCCACACGCAACTCAACACACACAACTTGACACATGAAACTGGCCCTAAAACACACACAAGTCTGGTATTATCCTTCAAAAATAAAAATCTAATTAATAAGCAAACTACAAGAGCAACAACTGTACCATATAGGAAATACGGCAGCTGTCAGTCACATGACCTGTCTAATATGTGCATGTGTGAGCTAATATATACTGCCAGGGGGGAGGGCTGGGGATTTATCAGGCTGCCAATTTAGCTTACAAATACTGAGGTAAAAATACTGAGCAAATAACGTGTGAATGAGGTCTAATACAGGAGGAGATGACACACAGATATATACTATATACAGGAGGAGATGACACACAGGTATATACTATATACAGGGGAGATGACACACACATATATACTACATACAGGAGGAGATGACATACAGGTATATACTATATAAAAGAGGAGATGACACATAAGTATATAGAGGAGGAGATGACATACAGCAGGTATATACAACATACAGGAGGAGATGACATACAGCAGGTATATACTATTTACAGGGGAGATGGCATACAGGTATATACTATATACAGGAGATGACATACAGGTGTATACTATATATAAGGGAGATGACAAACATGTATGTACTGAGGGGAAAATGAGAGGTGTGAGGTGAAAAAGAGGGGTGTGAGTGCAAAATGAGAGGAGTGAGGGAAAATAGTGGAGTGATCAGAAAATTACAGATGTGAGGTCGAAATGACAAGTGTTAGGGGGGAATGAGTGGAGTGAGGGGGAAAATAAGAGGAGTGAGGGGGAAAATGAGAGGTATAAGAGAGAAAATGAGAGATGTGAGGGGGAAAATGAGAGGCGTGATGGGAAAATGAGAAAAGTGAGGTGCTATAACTAACCACAGATATTTACTATGCCCAGGCAACGCCGGGCTCTTCAGCTAGTCTAATATATAAAGCTGAATGTGTGTGTGTGTATATATGTATGTATGTGTGTATGTCCGGGGTTGGCATCTGCACCGTCGCAGCTACAGCCACAAAATTTTGCAAAGTCACACATCTGGACCCCGAGAGTGTCATAGGCTATGTTGTGAGGCGAAATTTTAACCCCGCGCGTTCCAATTCACCAAACAATTTTGCCCCTATCTACATAATGGGGAAAAAGTGAAAGGAAAAGTGTTGGAGGCGTCGCAGCTACAGCCACAAAATTTTGCACAGTCACACGTCTGGACCCCGAGAGCGTCATAGGCTATGTTGTGAGGTGAAATTTGAACCCTGCGCTTTCCAATTCACCAAACAATTTTGCCCCTATCTACATAATGGGGAAAAAGTGAAAGGAAAAGTGTTGGAGGCAAATTGACAGCTGCCAGATGTTAACAAGGGGGACTTAAAGAGTGAGAGAGATGGCGCCAAAGAGTATATACCGTACAGTTGCTAAGGTGGGGCCCCGACATGGGATACTCACCACACATGGGGATATGAACACACACACAAAAGGCGCCACAAACTACCACGTGCTTGAACACATATACCACCCTCAGCACACATTTCACCACATATACACCAACCTCGCCACATAAAAGTCGAAACACAAAAGTCGCCACTCAAAACTCACCACGCGCAAAACTTGCCACATGCAAAACTAGGCTCACGCAAAACTCGCCACACGTGCAAAACTCACCTCATGGAAAACTCGCCACACGCAAAACTTGCACACACGGAAAAATTGCCACATGCACAAAAGTTGCAACACATGCTAAAGTTGCCTCACACAAAACTTGCACATACTCAAAACGCACCACACATAAAACTCACCACGCGCAAAACTCGCCATGCGCAAAACTTGCTGCACACAACTTGCTACACTAACCTGTCACATGCAACTCGACACACAAAAAGTTGCTACACGCATGTCACCACACAAAACTCATCTCACAAAAGTCGCTACATGCATGTCGCCACATGCAACTCAACATACACAACTTGACACATGAAACTCGCCCTAAAACACACACAAGTCTGATATTATCCTTCAAAAATAAAATTCTGATTAATAAGCAGACAAACTACAAGAGCAATAACTGTATTATATAGGAAATACGGCAGCTGTCAGTCACATGACCTGTCTATTATGTGTATGTGTGAGCTAATATATACTGCCAGGGGGGAGGTTCTTCCTGTTGGCTGGGGATTTATCAGGCTGCCAATTTAGCTTACAAATACTGAGGTAGAAATACTGACCAAATAACGTGTGAACGCGGTCTAATACAGGAGATGACACACAGATATATACTATATACAGGAGGAGAATACACACAGGTATATACTGTATGCAGGAGAGATGACACACAGGTATATACTATATACAGGGGAGTTGACATACAGGTACATACTATATACAGGGGAGATGACACACAGATATATACTATATACAGGAGGAGATGACACACAGGTATATACTATATACAGGAGGAGATGGCACCCAGGTATATACCCTATACAGGAGCAGATGACACACAGGTATATACTATATACAGGAGGAGATGACTTACAGGTATATACTATATACAGGAGGAGATGACACGCATATATACTATATACAGGAGGAGATGACATACAGGTATATACTATATACAGGAGGAGATGACACACAGGTATAAACTATATACAGGAGGAGATGACACACAGGTATATACTATATACAGGAGGAGATGACACACACATATCTATATATATAATTGCCTAGGGGTTTTTCCGTCTGTCTGTCTTTCTGTCTGTCTGTCTGTCCTGGAAATCCCGTGCCTCTGATTGGTCAAGGCCGCCAGGCCTCGACCAATCAGCGACGGGCACAGCGACGATGATGTCATAATGGTTGCCATGGCGACGATGATGTCATAAAGGTTGCCTCGACCAATCAGCGACGGGCACAGCGACGATGATGTCATAAAGGACGTATAAATCCCACGTTTCTGATTCAGCGACGGGCACAGTATCGACGTAGATGTCATAATGGTTGCCATGGCGACGATGATGTCATAAAGGGTACTCGACCAATCAGCGACGGGCACAGTCTGCTGCGAATTCTGGAATCATCATTGTCCATATACTACGGGGACATGCATATTCTAGAACACCCGATGCATTAGAATCAGGCCACAATCTAGTATACTATATACAGGGAAGATGACACACAGGTATATACTATATACAGGAGTAGATGACACACAGGGATATACTATATACAGGAGGAGATGACAACCTGGTATATACTATATACAGGGGAGATGACATACAGGTACATACTATATACAGGGGCAATGACACACAGGTATATACTATATACAGGAGGAGATGACATACAGGTATATACTATATACTGGAGGAGATGACACACAGGTATATACTATATACAGGAGCAGATGATACACAGGTATATACTATATACAGGAGGAGATGACTTACAGGTACATACTATATAAAGGAGGAGATGACACAGATATATACTATATACAGGAGGAGATGACACAGGTATATACTATATAAAAGAGGAGATGACACAGGTATATAGAGGAGGAGATGACATACAGTAGGTATATTCTATATACAGGGGATATGACATACAGGTATATTCTATATACAGGAGATGACATACAGGTATATACTATATATAGGAGGAGATGACATACAGGTATATAGTATATACAGAAGAGATGACATACAGGTATATAATATATACAGGAGGAGAAGACACATGGGTATATACAATATACAGGAGGATATGACATACAGCAGGTATATACTATTTACAGGGGAGATGACATACAGGTATATAGTATATAAAAGAAAAGACATACAGGTGTATACTATATATAAGGGAGATGACAAACATGTATATACTGAGGTGAAAATGAGGGGTGTGAGGTGAAAATGAAAAGGTGTGAGTGCAAAATGAGAGGAGTGAGGGAAAATAGTGGAGTGATCGGAAAATGACAGATGTGAGGTCGAAATGACAAGTGTTAGGGGGGAATGAGAGGAGTGAGGGGGGAAATAAGAGGAGTGAGGGGGAAAATGAGAGGTGTAAGGGAGAAAATGAGAGGTGTAAGGGAGAAAATGAGAGGCATGATGGGAAAATAAGAGACGTGAGGTGCTATAACTAACCACAGATATTTACTATGCCCAGGAAATGCCGGGCTCTTCAGCTAGTATCTAATATATAAAGCTGAATGTGTGTATCTATGTATGTATATACGTGTGAATGTCCGGGATTGGCATCTGCACCGTTGCAGCTACAGCCACAAAATTTTGCACAGTCACACGTCTGGACCCCGAGAGCGTCGTAGGCTATGTTGTGAGGCAAAATTTTAACCCCGCGCGTTCCAATTCACCAAACAATTTTGCCCCATCTACATAATGGGGAAAAAGTGAAAGGAATAGTGTTGGAGGCAAATAGACAGCTGCCAGATGTGAACAAGGGGGTCTTAAAGAATGAGCGCGATGAAAGAGTATATACTGCACAGTTGCTAAGGTGGGGCCCCGACATGGGATACTCACCACACACGGGGATATGAACACACACCACAAAATGCCCCACACACTACCACATGCTTGAACACATACCACCCTCAGCACACATTTCACCACACATACACCAACCTCGCCACCTAAAAGTCGCCACTCAAAACTCGCCACGTGCAAAACTCGCCACATGCAAAACTAGGCTCAGGAAAGACTCGCCACACGTGCAAAACTCACCTCATGGAAAACTCACCACATGCAAAGCTTGCACACGCGGAAAAATTGCCACATGCACAAAAGTTGCAACACCTGCAAAAGTTGCCTCATAAAAAACTTGCACATACTCAAAATGCACCACACATAAAACTCGCCATGCGCAAAACTTGCCATGGCAAAACTTGCTGCAAACAACTTGGTACACTAACCTGTCACATGCAACTCGACACACAAAAGTTACTACATGCATGTCGCCACACAAAACTCATCTCATAAAAGTCGCTACATGCATGTCACCACACGCAACTCAACACACACAACTTGACACTTAAAACTTGCCCTAAAACACACACAAGTCAGGTATTATGCTTCAAAAATAAAAATCTGATTAATAAGCAGACAAACTACAAGAGCAACAAATGTACCATATAGGAAATACGGCAGCTGTCAGTCACATGACCTGCCTACTATGGTTATGTGTGAGCTAATATATAGTGCCAGGGGGAAGGGCTTCCTGTTGGCTGGGGATTTATCAGGCTGCCAATAGCAACCAATCACAGCTCAGCTTCTATTTTGCTACAGTTAATTAATCTGAGCTCTGATTGGTTAATATAGGCAACAAAGGACATTCTCAGTGTAACAAAGCTTGTGTGAGGTAATAGCATGTCAGTTAGGGTGTGTTGGTGGAAAGGCTGATGTCAGTCACATTACCTCTATGTGAGAGGATATAGAAACTGCCAGTTACAGACTATTTTTACCACAATAATGCCTCATATGAAAAGGAATTCCATGGCATGAATGTCAGCTGATGCGAAAAGAAAAGCGGCATTACGGGCCAATGAAAAATGTGAAGACCGAGAAACAAGGCTGACACACATGAGAACAGAAGCTGCTTCCTCAAGAGCCAATGAACTTTCTGAGCAGATGGAAGCGAGGCTTGCAGACAAGAGAACAAGAGCTGCTTCCTCAAGAGCCAATGAACTTTCTGAGAAGAGGGAAACGAAGCTTGCAGACATGAAAATAAGAGCTGCTTCCTCAAGAGCCAATGAACTTTCTGAGGAGAGGGAAGCGAGGCTTGCAGACAAGAGAACAAGAACTGCTTCCTCAAGAGCCAATGAACTTTCTGAGGAGAGGGAAGCGAGGCTTGCAGATAAGAGAAGAAGAGCTGCTTCCTCAAGGGCCAATGAGTCATCTCAGCAGAGAGAAGGCCGACTTGCCACTAAGAGAATTGCTATTTCTTCCACCAGGGTACAGGAAATGGCTAGAGATTTGAAACATGCTGCCTTTTGTTACCAGTCAGACATAAACTATCAGGATAATCCTAAAGTTGAGATAGGAAAAATGGATGTGGTCTGCATGTACTGCAGTGCCCTGAAATGGAAAGATGAACTGCCAGGTTTATGCTGTGCAAATGGCAAGATAAAACTTCCACCTCTCCTGTCACCACCAGATCTCCTAAAGTCTCTAATGACAGGTACCAGTACAATATCAAAGCATTTCTTGGACAACATCAGGAAGTACAACTCCTGCTTCCAAATGACATCATTTGGTGCAACAAAAGAAATGTTTACAACAGGATTTAAAGTTCAAGGACAGGTTTAGCACTCAATTGGCTCACTGCTTCCATTACAAGGAGAAGAAACTCAATTTCTTCAACTCTTTTTCATGGGAAATGCAGAAACAGAGACTCAGCGGAGATGCTCTTTAATTCCTAACACTCGCATTGATATTGTCACTATTTTGCAGCAGTTCCTTCACTCCAACATTCCATATGTTCAACTTTTCAAGACTGCACTTGAAAGCATGCCAAATGACGATTACATGGTTGTCATTCGAGCTGACAAAACACCACAAGGTGGGGGCGTGGCCTGAGCGCAGCCGTGGTAGGAAGCAGGAACCCTGAGCTCCCTCTACACCACTAACAAAGCAACTAAAAACGGATGCGAGACTTGGATTACTACGTCTGGAAGCCCTCCCGAGGGTACCTAGACCGGCTGGAAACAGGTTCCAGAAGATTTGAATCCATAAATGAGGAAATAAACACCAGTAAACAGAAGACATCTGTGGTGTGAAAGAGGCGGAGGGATATCCCCCATACTCCCCAACGTGAGGAGAAAAAGGAACAAAGACTTGCCATATGGACCCCAAGGTACTGTGACCTCCATCCCAGACCATCAGGGGACCCCCAAATGCCCATTTAGGGGAGGCATCACATTATTAGCTCCCCCAAATCAGACACTCTCCAGTGTGCAGGATCGCTTATACAGCGCAACTGTAAAAAGGAAAAAAATAGTCCCCGCCATAACACAGATTATAGGGCACAGCCTCAGACGCTGTGCCACTGAATTAAACCTGCGGAATGACTATAATAACTAATACTACCCTCAGCGGACCCCCCTCATCCCTACCAAGGGAGGCACATAGGTGGGAGATCGCTGAAAAGAGGGCGGAAGCATACGCTGCTGCAGGTACCTGTGGAACAGCGGAGAAAGAAGTTCCGGCCGTACAGGAACATCTGCGGTCGGCGATCCGTGCAGGGCGGAGGGATCCTTAGTCCCGACCGCATCCCTTCACCGCCGCTTCATAGTTAATAGCGACGAAGAAGTCCTGGCCACTCAGCAGTCAGCAACCAGCGCGTGTTGCAGGGCGGAGGGATCCGCCACCACAGCCAAACCCCTGCACTATTTGTATCCCCCAGGTGTCTCTCCACCAGCGCCCTGTGCAGGGCGAGGGATACGCAGCCCCAGCCGCACGCCTGCACTATCTTAAACCGGCACTTAACATACAGCGGCGAAAGAGTCCCGGCCGCACAGGGGCCTTGGTAATCAGTGTGCTCTGCGGGGAGGAGGGATCTGAGATCTTGGCATACACTACCTAAACCCCTGTGAATCCCATAAGACACTGCAGTGCAAACACATATAAGAACGCCGATCAGTGCAGGGTGGAGGGACACATAGACCTGACCTTACCACAGGACTGCATAGAAATCACAGCAGCAACAGACGATCAGAGCTGCACCCAGAATAGAGGGTCAAAACGAACCTCCCTCCCTGGCCCCAAAGCTACATTTTACACCCTTAACCTCCCAGTAAAGGGATAATAACAGAACGAACAACCGTCACCACACTCTGGAGACAACAACAGCGACTATTGCACTATTGGGGCAAACAAGATAGTTCCACTAACTCTACGGATTCTTTACAAGCCACATTATTAGTCCTACAGTGAACAAAAGCGTCATTCTAACGATATATCTGCCACACTGCAGGCACTTCACTGCGGTTACACTGTAAACCTCATAAAGCTAAGACCACAGCGAAATAAGCGCCATATTGAATATATATCTGCCACACTGTTGATAATTCATTGGGGCTCCACTTATCTCTAAAGACATTACAAGCTTCATAAATCAAGGCTGCAGTAGATTTAAAACGCTGTACTGACTATATATAATATCAAATCATATTTCTCTGAAACACTCAAGTTTAGCCCCCCTGGGGATGTGGCCTATGCCTCGGATAATGAGGCTGTAGGAGTAGGGGCCCTGGAGAATTGCATCCCAACCCTACTTACAAACCTACTTAAACCGAGCCAACCTGCCCATATAACCAAGAGGACAGATCCCTGACTCGAAATACACCCTCTCTGGAGAAAATCTGGTGAATCTGAGGTCTGCAGAAATAAGATTCATACTGAGGCCCAAAATACCAGTAGGCCACAAGAAACAGAGTATAAAGTATCGAAGTCTACCTGACCAGGCTTCCAAGACTACACCTACCTCATTTTTAAGACTCTACAGCAAAACCAGTAGCCCTACTTGACCAGTCCAGGCCCTGGCAATGCCAACAAGTACAAACAACATGAGCAGTTCAAAACCAAAAAGAGGAGCCCAACAACAGCCTGTGGCTAAATCTCAAAGCATCCTAAAACAAAATAAGTACTACAGCATCCGCCAAGTTCAAAAAGACCTAGAAAATCTTATTAGTCCTACCAAATCAAGATCTCCAACAAGAGACATAGATCACCGTCCGGAAGTAAGCAGAAAAGTGAGATTCACCGAAAGACCTCATTCACCGAACAGGATGGATTCTTCATTCTCCTCCAAAAGAAGCATGCCAGGAGCAGTCGGAGAAAAATATGAGAACCTACAAGATGTCTATGACTCAGAGGAATCCTCAAGCGACTCCACCCCAAACCCAAGTCCAGCCAAACAAAGGTTAAGAACGGAAAGCCCTGAAAAAACCTGCGAGCAGTGCCATACTCAGATGTCTCCACAATCACCTGCAACCACACAGAATCAAGACAACGCAGATGCTATATACAATAAACTAAGCATTTTACTAGACAAAAGGTTCGAAATGCAGAACAAAAAAATCGACGACGCCAATCAACAATTCTTGAAATTCTGCGAGAAGGTTGAAAAACAATTAACAAACCATGAAAACAGGATCCAGAAACTAGAACGAGGTGCCGCTGAAACAACAGTAGACCTGGAATACATCTCTGCCGAAGTTCACAAGCTAAGAATAAAAATGGCGGACATTGAGGACAGAGGACGACACAACAATTTAAAAATCAGTGGGATACCGGAAACCATAACTCAAGAAGGACTCTCGGACCATATAGAAGGTATCTTTAAGTCGGCCATTCCTGACCTAACACCCTCTGACCTCATCATAGGCAGGGCACACAGACTCCCACGACCACCTAGGCTTGCTCCAGAGGTCCCCAGAGACGCGATTCTAAGAATCCACTTTTACCAGACAAAAGATAGAATTCTCAACTACTTGAAAACTAACAAAACTTTTCCTGAACCCTACAAAGAGCTGAAAGTATTCCCAGACCTTTCTAAAGAGACGCTGGATGGTCGTAGTGAATTTAACAAAGTCACCGCCATCTTTCGAGAGAAGAGAATCCAATATAAATGGGGCTTCCCATTGAAGTTGCTGGTACTCTTTAAAGGAAGAACCATTCCCCTGCACACTCCTGAGGATGGTATGGACTTCACCCAATCAATAAAAGAGACCCATCCCAGCACAAAAGATTGAAACATGTAGGCCTCATAGTGAACATTGCTAATGAGAGGGGCGGGATAGGCCCATTTGTCCACTTATTGGATGCATTCTCTTTTTTTCCTTCCACAGGTATACCCCCATTGAGAGGAGGTAGTCTCTTTATTGATTTACCTGAGCAGTCATACCTATCTACTCTAACCCTTCTATCCACAGGAAATCAGCTGAATAGCTGAACAATTGCTGAATCGTATTGTTGTTGATAAATATTAATAGTTAAAGTTAAGTCAAAGTTGTTTAAATTAGTAACACTGAATCCCTGTGAGTTCTAACAACTACTAAGATAAAAATTTAACCTAGTCAATTGCTTACGCAAAAAATGGAATTAAAAATTGTTTCATATAATGTCAGAGGTTTAAACAATCCAAGAAAACGACACGCCCTTTGGAGGGAACTGATTGACTCCAAAGTAGATATAGCATGTATCCAAGAATCAAAATTCCTGGACGGGAACCACTCATATTTCCACCACCATAAGTTTCAACACATGTTCGAGGCGTGCAATATGAAAAAGAAAGCAGGTGTATTAACACTAATAGGGAGCTCAACCCCATTTGAAGCCCTGGAAGAATACAGGGATAAGGGAGGCCGATACCATATTTTGATTTGTAAAATAAATGAACAGGAATGTACACTAGTAAACATCTACGCCCCAAACAAGAGGCAAATACCATTTTTGAATAAATTAATGAAAAAGGTTACAGAGGTCAAGAGAGGGAACCTGTTTTTGGTAGGCGATTTCAATATCACCCCAGATAATAGATTAGACTCTTCCTCGAAGGTTAGACCCAATACTGACAACCTAAACTCATGGTTAGATAAAAATGAATTATTTGATTCATTTAGATGTATCAATTCAACAGCCAAAGAATACTCACACTTCTCAGAGGTACACCACACTGCATCTCGAATTGATCTGATTATATCAGACATATTCTCCCTAACTAAATGTAGAGAGAGATATCAATAGGTGACAGAACTATTTCTGACCACGCCCCAGTCTTTGGAAAAATTGTAATCGGTCCCCCCCTACTTAATGCCAGACTCTGGAGATGCAGTGCCAGAACTCTACATAACCCAACAAATAAACAAATTATCCACAAAGCTATTGGCAATTACTTTAAGGACAAGTCAGCCATGACAAATCCCTGTACCAACTGGTGCACCCATTAGGCGGTAGTCAGAGAAGTAATAATGGGCATCACCTCTAAAGAAAAGAAAGAGTCCAGGAAAAAAATCCAAGAACTATCTCATGAAATTCGTAAACTAGAAAATAAATTACTCAACCCCACATCGCCACCACATGACACACACATTGAACTCAAAAAACTAAGATCCGACCTTAGGGACACGCTATTCTCACCTTACGATGCCATTGTTAAAGCATCTAAATACAAATTTTACACGTCACACAATAGACCAACCAAATTTATGGTCAACAAAATTAAGAAAAAAAGACTTCATAGCAGGATCAGCAGAATTAATTCAATGCATGGCAGGGGAAAAGTGTCACACCCACGAGATATAGCGAATGAATTCGCGAAATTTTACACAAAACTTTACAATCTAAACCCCAAACAAAGCGACCCCACACGAAATGTGGAAAAAGCTGGTAAAATCGAGGAATTTTCTGTCACAAATCAACTTACCCTCTTTGTCACCAGACGAACTACTATCCCTCAAATCACCGATTACATCAGATGAAATAGAAAATATTATTAAAAAACTTGAAATTCACAAATCCCCGGGCCCAGATGGGTTCACAAACGCATATTTCAAATCCTACTCCAACACTCTCTCTCCGCATCTAGCCGAAATTTTCAACCACATCTTTCAAGGAGGCACCTTTCCCCCAGAGATGCTGATGGCATCAATCTCAGACATACCCAAAGCAAAGGGTGACCCGGAAGCCATGGAAAACTTTAGGCCAATATCACTCATAAATATACTCCAAGATCTTGGCAGACAGAATTAGTTTAATCCTACCTAATCTCATCAAAAATGACCAGATGGGTTTCATAAAGGGAAGACAGCCAGCAGATGCAACTAGAAGGATCATCGATACCATAAAATGGGCAAATCAAAGCAAAACCCCATTAGCCTTACTATCCTTAGATGCCGAAAAGACGTTCGATAGAATCGATTGGGACTTTTTGAGAACAACTCTTAAGAAGTTTGGTTTCGATGATATCCTGATTGCTCACATCATGGTGCTAAACTCAGAACTCAAGGCAAGGGTTTGCTGTAACAATCAAATATCAGATCCCTTTAATATCAACAACGGCACAAGGCAAGGGTGCCCTCTGTCTCCTATTTTATTTAATCTGGTTATGGAACCCCTAGCAGAGTCAATTAGGTCAAACACTAAAATTACATCGCTCATTACCAAAAAACGCCAACACAAAATAACCCTCTTTGCCGACGATATCATCTTAACACTAACTAACCCAGAAACCTCAATTCCCATAACCCTCCTTGAAATAAAAAAATTCTCTTTACTCTCAAACTACAAGATTAATGAAACCAAATCTAATATTCTACCAATAGACCTATATAAAAATCAAACTCGACTCATTAAAGACGCAACGTCATTCAAGTGGTGCGAGAGAGAATTCTCCTATCTAGGAATTATAATAAATAAGACCTTACAAGGAACAATGAAGTCGAATCTTAAATTCTTATATGAGACCATGAACAAAGATTGCTTGATACACAAAGATAAATCTTTATCGTGGTGGGGCAAAACCCTCACAGTGGGGATGTTCACACTCCCAAAAATCTTATACATCCTTAGATGCATTCCCTTACTAATACCTGCCATTCATATTACCAAACTACAAACCCAATTCCTTCATTTGGAATTACAAGAGACCGAGAACAGCCACATAGACCCTTTTTAAAAGGAGACTCAATGGAGGGATTAGCATTCCCAATCTCAAGGCCCATTATGACTCCTTGCTATTAAAACAAAGCATTCACTGGCTCAAAGATACAGACCCCCCAGTACGGTTTGACCTGAAAACTGCAATTAACAACAATTCCTATCCTAAACGAATCATTTATAAGGCCTTATGCGACAATCCACCTAACTCCGTTGCCCATCCTGTGTTTCAAGCGGTGGCCAAGGCATGGCATAAAATATCGCAACCTAAAAGAGGTTCAAACCACTCAGTCATCATCAAAGAAATCCCTCTGTCTCTCACGTACTCCATAATCAACGAGACCTTGCCTAGTATATGGCCCAACTCAAAAATAACAAAAATAGGAAATGTTTTCACCGGACAAAAATTTTTAGACTTCCAAACATTAAAAAACAAATTTGGCATTCACTCATCTTTTTTTCATAGAATATTTGATTCTTAAAAAGAACATCAAAACATTCCTTGAGAAAAAACAAAATTCTCGGAAGAATCGATTAAGATATTGAGCAATATTGGACACCGCATCTTTTGGAGCCACAAATTTGTTTATAACTGTTTTAACTCTGACCATAACTTCTCTAAAAGCCCACCAACTAAAAAATGGGAAAACGACCTAAATTCTACATATAGTATTGAAGACTGGGAGGAGGCCATATGCATCTCTTACCATCCTAGTTAATGATAAACTTACCTGGAGCAGCCAGTGCCAGGCAGCAGCTGCCAAGGCAAACAGGATCATGGGGTGCATTAAAAGAGGTCTGGATACACATGATGAGAGCATTATACTGCCTCTGCACAAATCCCTAGTTAGACCGCACATGGAGTACTGTGTCCAGTTTTGGGCACCGGTGCTCAGGAAGGATATAATGGAACTAGAAAGAGTACAAAGGAGGGCAACAAAATTAATAAAGGGGATGGGAGAACTACAATACCCAGATAGATTAGCAAAATTAGGATTATTTAGTCTAGAAAAAAGACGACTGAGGGGCGATCTAATAACCATGTATAAGTATATAAGGGGACAATACAAATATCTCGCTGAGGATCTGTTAATACCAAGGAAGGTGACGGGCACAAGGGGGCATTCTTTGCGTCTGGAGGAGAGAAGGTTTTTCCATCAACATAGAAGAGGATTCTTTACTGTTAGGGCAGTGAGAATCTGGAATTGCTTGCCTGAGGAGGTGGTGATGGCGAACTCAGTCGAGGGGTTCAAGAGAGGCCTGGATGTCTTCCTGGAGTAGAACAATATTGTATCATACAATTATTAGGTTCTGTAGAAGGACGTAGATCTGGGGATTTATTATGATGGAATATAGGCTGAACTGGATGGATAAATGTCTTTTTTCAGCCTTACTATGTTACTATGTTACCAGTCTACCATATCAATGTCTCTACAAGGCACTCATTTTAAAGTCATGACACGCTGGTTCTACACACCAAACAGACTAGCCCATATAGGACCCTATACTAGCTCCCCCCTCTGCTGGAGAGGTTGCGTACAAAAAGGAGACATGCTACATGTCTTTTGGAACTGCCCAACCATAAACTCCCTATGGGTACAGATCTCCAAAAAAATATTCAGCAAACTCCTTAATACACCTTTCACCCTTTCGCCTCAGACAGCCCTACTCTCGTTAGAACTCAACCAAATAGAACATGCTTCGAAACTCATCATAGTTCATATCTGTATAGTTGTAAAGAACAGCATAGCCTATCATTGGAAGAGCCAACACACTTCCTCATTGGGTGAAATAAGGCTATTAACTGCTCAACATAGAGCATACGAATTCCAATTTGCATTAGCAAACAATCAGCTCACCAAATTCACAAAAAAATGGTCTAAATGGGACCAAACTTTCCCCCCACCGATTACTTGAACCTCAAGATTAACAAACATACCTACACCACCATTATAAAGATTGATATAGGTTAATAAAGGTTAACTACTTACACATGCTAATTTGTTCAATTACAGGATGTACATCAAAAAAGTTTTTCTAAAGGTTTGCTCGACTTTTGTTGTCAACAAATTGTTTGATATCTGATGCACATTATACTATCTGTTAATGTTATTTTTCCCCTCACCTTCCCCCATCTTATCCCTTCCCTTTTCCCACCTCCCTCTTCCTCCCTCCCCTACCCACCCCTCATAACTACCCTTTCTAGTTGGAAAACCCAATAAAATCTTTTGGAACGAAAACACCACAAGGTGAGCATCAGGGACGTTTCAATGCTCCCACATTTGATGAGGTAGCCATCTTGATTGTAGGTAATGATTTTCAAAGCCGTGACATTGTGCTTCAGAAAAGAAACAATAGTTTGCAATGAGTAGCAGAAACTCATAAGTCCTATGATGCACTGCAATATCCAATCATCTTTTGGCAGGGACAGGATGGCTATCACTCTGGAATACCTCAGACAGATCCTACAACAGGCAACCCTTCAGGAAAAAAGTGTCTGCCAGGGACTTCTATGCATATAGAATCATGACAAGATTTGCAGAGGAAAATCACATCTTGAAATGCAAACACCTCTTCCACCAATTTATTGTTGACATGTATGCAAAGACAGAGAGTGAACGTCTTTTATATATCCGACTAAATCAAAAGAAGCTCAGGGCAGAGGAACATATTCACCTTAGAGATGCTGTTGCAAATTATGCTGATCCAAGAGTTGGGGAAAATGGTTATTCTTCCATGAACTGTCACTGGAAGCCCACGACATGCATGAATACACACAGCATGCAATGACTTATGTGAGAAAGTATGGCCATCCAGATCTTTTCATTACCTTTACTTGCAATCCTGCCTGGGAGGAAATTGGAGGGCACCCGTTGCCAGGCCAAAAAACAGTGAATCACCATGACCTTATTGCTCGGGTTTTCAAACAGAAACTTTAAAAAATGACTAATCTCATCACAAAATCACATATTTATGATGAGACGCAGTGCTGGATGTATTCAGTTGAACGGCAAAAATGAGGCCTTCCTCACGCCCACATCTTGATCTGGCTGAAGCAAAAAATACAGCCTACCGAAATTGACTATATTATCAGTGCCAAATTGCCAGACCTTCAGATTGACCCATTGCCGTTTGACACCATCATAAAAAGCATGATCCATGGTCCATGTGGGAGTCTCAATAACAAATCTCCCTGTATGATTGATGGCAGGTGTTCAAAGCATTACCCATTATCCCTGGTCCAAGAAACCCAAACAGGACAAGATGGATATCCAGTCTACCGAAGAAGAAAACCAGGGGATGGTGGTTTCACAGCAAAGCTCAAAATGCGTGTTGGATCATCACTCCAAGAGATAGAATTTGACAACAGGTGGGTAGTGCCTTGCAACCCTTTGCTCTCAAAAATCTTCCAGGAACACATAAATGTCGAATCTTGCCACTCTATGAAATCAGTCAAGTATATCTGCAAATATGTCCACAGAGGAAGTGATCAAGCAGTTTTTGAACTTCAGAAAAATGGACCTATTATAGATGAAGTGGAGGCATTCCAGATGGGCAGGTACATAAGCAGCAATGAAGCTGTTTGGAGAATACTAGGATTCTTCATTCATGAACACTACCCATCATTTGTGCATCTGAGTGTGCACTTGGAAAGTGAACAGAGAATTTATTTTAACCCAGCAAACTTGCAGCAGCAGCTCCTAACACCTCCTAAGACCACCCTCTTGGCATTTTTTGAGCTGTGTCAACAAGACCCTTTTGCAAAAACAATTTTCTACTGTGATTAACCAAGGTACTACACTTGGAATGCCTCCAGAAAAACACTGGAACGAAGGAAACGGGGGCTTGATATTGAAGGCTATCCAGGGGTGAAAGCAACTGATACTCTTGGTCGTGTCTACACTGTTCATCCGTCAAATGCAGAGTGCTTCTACCTGCGCATGTTACTTCATGTTGTCAAAGGCCCTACATCATTTTCTGACCTGAAGACCGTCAGAGGCCATGTGTGTGAAACATTCAGGGAAGCTTGCCAAAGAAAAGGACTTCTGGAAAATGATGGACACTAGGACATGACCCTCAGTGAAGTAGCAGCCACTCAAACCCCAAAGCGACTAAGACACCTCTTTGCTATTATTCTAACAACCTGATAAGTACAAAACTGATATCAGTGAGGGCTTCCTCATGCAGACTAGAAGGGAAAATTCTCAGCAGCTCATCAACTTCACTGAGGAAATGTTCAATTAAACTTTAATGCTCCTTGAAGATCAGTGCATAGCAATGTCAGGAAAAGCCTTACAGTTGCTTGATTTTCCTGCTCCAATAAGAAATCCTGAAGGCATCCAAATGTGCAGGGAGATTTTCATAGAAACAAACTACAATATTGATGAACTGACAGCATTTGTGTTATGACCTGGTGGTCAGGACAATAATGGACCTGGTGGTTAAGAGCACACGGAATGACCTGATAGTTACTGATAATAAAGGACGAGCTCTGGGACGTGGGAACTCTGCTGACCGCAATCCCTAATCCTATCAAAACACACTAGAAATAGCCGTGGATTGCTCCTAACGCTCCCTATGCAACTCGGCACAGCCTAAGGAACTAGCTAGCCCTGAAGATAGAAAAATAAAGCCTACCTTGCCTCAGAGAAATTCCCCAAAAGAAAAGGCAGCCCCCCACATATAATGACTGTGAGTAAAGATGAAAATACAAACACAGAGATGAAATAGATTTAGCAAAGTGAGGCCCGACTTACTGAACAGACCGAGGATACGAAAGGTTGCTTTGCGATCAGCACAAAAACCTACTAAAAGACCACGCAGAGGGCGCAAAAAGACCCTCCGCACCGACTCACGGTGCGGAGGCGCTCCCTCTGCGTCCCAGAGCTTCCAGCAAGCAGGATAACAATAAAAATAGCAAGCTGGACAGAAAAATAGCAAACCAAAGAAATACAAGCAGGAACTTAGCTTCTGCTGGGAAGACAGGTCACAAGAACGATCCAGGAGTGAACTAGACCAATAATGGAACATTGACAGGTGGCATGGAGCAAAGAACTAAGTGGAGTTAAATAGAGCAGCCAGCTAACGAATTAACCTCATCACCCGAGGAAGGAAACTCAGAAACACCCACCAGAGGAAGTCCATGGACAGAACCAGCCAAAGTACCATTCATGACCACAGGAGGGAGCCCGACAACAGAATTCACAACAGTACCCCCCCCTTGAGGAGGGGTCACCAAACCCTCACCAGAGCCCCCAGGTCGACCAGGATGAGCCAAATGAAAGGCACGAACCAGATCGGCAGCATGAACATCAGAGGCAAAAACCCAGGAATTATCTTCCTGACCATAACCCTTCCACTTGACCAGGTACTGGAGTTTCCGTCTCGAAACACGAGAATCCAAAATCTTCTCCACCACATACTCCAACTCCCCCTCAACCAACACCGGGGCAGGAGGATCAACGGATGGAACCACAGGCGCCACGTATCTCCGCAATAATGACCTATGGAACACATTATGGATGGCAAAAGAAGCAGGAAGGGCCAAACGAAATGACACAGGATTGATAACCTCAGAAATCTTATACGGACCAATGAAACGAGGCTTAAACTTAGGAGAGGAAACCTTCATAGGAACATAACGAGATGACAACCAAACCAAATCCCCAACACGAAGTCGGGACCCACACAGCGCCGGCGGTTAGCGAAACGTTGAGCCTTCTCCTGGGACAATGTCAAATTGTCCACCACATGAGTCCAAATCTGCTGCAACCTATCCACCACAGTATCTACACCAGGACAGTCCGAAGACTCAACCTGCCCTGAAGAGAAACGAGGATGGAAACCAGAATTGCAGAAAAACGGCAAAACCAAAGTAGCCGAGCTGGCCCGATTATTAAGGGCGAACTCAGCCAACGGCAAAAAGGACACCCAATCATCCTGATCAGCAGAAACAAAGCATCTCAGATATGTTTCCAAAGTTTGATTAGTTCGTTTGGTTTGGCCATTTGTCTGAGGATGGAAAGCCGAGGAAAAAGACAAATCAATGCCCATCCTTGCACAAAAGGATCGCCAAAAGATCGAAACAAACTGGGAACCTCTGTCAGAAACGATGTTCTCCGGGATACCATGTAAACGAACCACATGCTGGAAAAATAATGGCACCAAATCAGAGGAGGAAGGCAATTTAGACAAAGGTACCAAATGGACCATCTTAGAAAAGCGATCACAAACCAACCAAATGACCGACATCTTTTGAGAGATGGGGAGATCCGAAATAAAATCCATAGAAATATGCGTCCAGGGCCTCTTCGGGACTGGCAAGGGCAAAGAGAACAGCAGGGCTTAGCCCGCCACAAGTCCCACAGGACTGCACAAAAGAACGCACATCCCGCGACAAAGACGGCCACCAAAAGGATCTAGCCACCAAATCTCTGGTACCAAAGATTCCAGGATACCCAGCCAACACTGAACAATGAATCTCAGAGATAACTCTACTAGTCCATCTATCAGGGACAAACAGTTTCTCCGCTGGGCAACGGTCAGGTCTATCAGCCTGAAATTATGCAGCACTCGCCGCAAATCAGGGGAGATGGCAGACAAAATTACCCCCTCTTTGAGAATACCCGCCGGCTCAGGAACACCCGGAGAGTCAGGCACAAAACTCCTTGACAGGGCAACAGCCTTCACATTCTTAGAGCCCGGAAGGTACGAAACCACAAAATCAAAATGGGAGAAAAATAACGACCATCGAACCTGTCTCGGATTCAACCGTTTGGCAGACTCAAGATAAGTCAAATTCTTGTGATCTGTCAAGACCACCACGCGATGCTTGGCTCCTTCAAGCCAATGACGCCACTCCTCGAATGCCCACTTCATGGCCAACAACTCACAATTACCAACATCATAATTACGCTCAGCAGGCGAAAACTTTCTAGAAAAGAAAGCACATGGCTTCATCACCGAGCCATCATAACTTCTTTGCGACAAAACAGCCCCTGCTCCAATCTCAGAAGCATCAACCTCAACCTGAAACGGGAGCGAAACATCTGGCTGGCACAACACAGGGGCAGAAGAAAAACGACGCTTCAACTCCTGAAAAGCCTCTACAGCTGCAGAAGACCAATTGACCACATCAGAACCCTTCTTGGTCAAATCAGTCAACGGATTAGCAACAGTAGAAAAATTTGCGATGAAGCGCCGATAAAAATTAGCAAAGCCCAGGAACTTTTGCAGGCTCTTCACAGATGTCGGCTGAGTCCAATCGTAAATGGCCTGTACTTTAACAGGGTCCATCTTGATAGTAGAAGGGGAAAAAATGAACCCCAAAAATGAAACCTTCTGAACTCCAAAGAGACACTTTGACCCCTTCACAAACAAGGAATTCGCACGAAGGACCTGGAACACCATTCTGACCTGCTTCACATGAGACTCCCAATCATCCGAAAAGACCAAAATATCATCCAAATACACAATCAGGAATTTATCCAGGTACTCTCGGAAGATGTCATGCATAAAGGACTGAAATACTGATGGAGCATTGGAAAGCCCGAATGGCATAACCAGGTACTCAAAATGGCCCTCGGGCGTATTAAATGCTGTTTTCCATTCATCGCCTTGTTTAATACGCACAAGATTATACGCCCCTCGAAGATCTATCTTGGTGAACCAACTAGCCCCCTTAATACGAGCAAACAAATCAGACAGCAACGGCAAAGGATGCTGAAATTTGACTGTAATTTTATTAAGAAGGTAGTAATCAATACAAGGTCTCAAAGAACCATCCTTCTTGGCCACAAAAAAGAACCCTGCTCCTAACGGTGATGACGACGGGCGAATATGGCCTTTCTCCAAGGATTCCTTTATATAACTCCGCATAGCGGCGTGTTCTGGCACAGATAAATTGAACAATCGGCCCTTAGGAAACTTACTACCAGGAATCAAATTAATTGCACAATCGCAATCCCTATGAGGAGGTAGGGCACTGACTTTGGGCTCATCAAATACATCCCGATAATCCGACAAAAACTCTGGAACTTCAGAAGACGAAGACGAAATTGACAAAAATGGAACATCACCATGTACCCCCTGGCAACCCCAGCTGGACACAGACATAGATTTAAAGTCCAATACTGGATTATGAACCTGTAGCCATGGCAACCCCAAAACGACCACATCATGCAGATTATGCAACACCAAAAAGCGGATATCCTCCTGATGTGCAGGAGCCATGCACATGGTCAATTGGGTCCAGTACTGAGGCTTATTCTTGGCCAAAGGCGTAGCATCAATTCCTCTCAATGGAATAGGACACTGCAAGGGCTCCAAGAAAAAACCACAGCGCCTAGCATACTCCAAGTCCATCAAATTCAGGGCAGCGCCTGAATCCACAAATGCCATAACAGAATAGGATGACAAAGAGCAAATCAGAGTAACGGACAATAAAAATTTAGACTGTACCGTACCAATGGTGGCAGACCTAGCGAACCGCTTAGTGCGCTTAGGACAATCGGAGATAGCATGAGTGGAATCACCACAGTAAAAACATAGCCCATTCCGACGTCTGTGTTCTTGCCGTTCAGCTCTGGTCAAAGTCCTATCACATTGCATAGGCTCAGGCCCATGCTCAGATAGTACCGCTAAATGGTGCACAGCTTTACGCTCACGCAAGCGTCGATCGATCTGAATGGCCAAAGACATAGACTCATTCAGACCAGCAGGCATGGGAAATCCCACCATGACATCCTTAAGGGCTTCAGAGAGACCCTTTCTGAAGATTGCTGCCAGGGCACATTCATTCCACTGAGTGAGCACAGACCACTTTCTAAACTTCTGACAATATATCTCCGCTTCATCCTGACCCTGACACAGAGCCAGCAAGATTTTCTCTGCCTGATCCACTGAATTAGGTTCGTCATAAAGCAATCCAAGCGCCAGGAAAAACGCATCAACATCACGCAATGCCGGATCTCCTGGCGCAAGGGAAAATGCCCAGTCTTGAGGGTCACCACGTAACAAAGAAATAATGATCTTTACTTGTTGAACAGGGTCACCTGAGGAGCGAGGTTTCAAGGCAAGAAACAATTTACAATTATTTTTGAAATTCAAGAACTTAGATCTATCACCAAAAAAAAAATCAGGAATTGGAATCCTAGGCTCTGACATCGGATTCTGAACCACAAAATCTTGAATGTTTTGTACCCTTGTAGTGAGATTATCCATCCAAGAGGAGAGACCTTGAATGTCCATGTTTACACCTGTGTCCTGAACCACCCAGAGGTAAAGGGGAAAAGAGAGACAAAACACACTGCAAAGAAAAAAAATGGTCTCAGAACTTCTCTTATCCCTCTGTTGAGATGCATTAGTACTTTGGGCCACCTGTACTGTTATGACCTGGTGGTCAGGACAATAATGGACCTGGTGGTTAAGAGCACACGGAATGACCTGATAGTTACTGATAATAAAGGACGAGCTCTGGGATGTGAGAACTCTGCTGACAGCAATCCCTAATCCTATCAAAACACACTAGAAATAGCCGTGGATTGCTCCTAACGCTCCCTATGCAACTCGGCACAGCCTAAGGAACTAGCTAGCCCTGAAGATAGAAAAATAAAGCCTACCTTGCCTCAGAGAAATTCCCCAAAGGAAAAGGCAGCCCCCCACATATAATGACTGTGAGCAAAGATGAAAATACAAACACAGAGATGAAATAGATTTAGCAAAGTGAGGCCCGACTTACTGAACAGACCGAGGATAGGAAAGGTTGCTTTGCGGTCAGCACAAAATCCTACAAAAAGACCACGCAGAGGGCGCAAAAAGATCCGGAGGCGCTCCCTCTGTGTCCCAGAGCTTCCAGCAAGCAGGACAACAATAAAAATAGCAAGCTGGACAGAAAAATAGCAAACCAAAGAAATACAAGCAGGAACTTAGCTTCTGCTGGGAAGACAGGTCACAAGAACGATCCAGGAGTGAACTAGACCAATACTGGAACATTGACAGGTGGCATGGAGCAAAGATCTAAGTGGAGTTAAATAGAGCAGCCAGCTAACGAATTAACCTTATCACCTGAGGAAGGAAACTCAGAAACACCCACCAGAGGAAGTCCATGGACAGAACCAGCCGAAGTACCATTCATGACCACAGGAGGGAGCCCAACAACAGAATTCACAACACATTTGTGTCTCAGAACGAGCCAATATTGGTACCAGAACAAAGGGACGCCTATAACTACATTTTAAGTTTCAGTGAAACCAACAAAGGTGGGATTGTCTTCCATGATGCTCCTGGCAAAATTGCAACAACAAACAAAAATTGCACTTGCAGTGGCATCTTCTGTAATTGCAGCTACCCTCTTAAATGGTGGCAGGACAGCACATTCGACATTCAAACTATCACTTAACCTGTCTCATAGTAACAGCCCCGTGTGTAATATTGCCTAGGGATCAAGACTGGCCAAATTGCTTCAAAAATGCAGTGCCATCATTTTGGATGAATGCACGATGTCACCCAAAAGGGCTCTGGAAGCAGTGGACAGACTGCTGCAAGACCTGCGTAGCAACAAATATATCATGGGAGGAGTAGTTGTTGTTTTGGCAGGTGACTTCCCCCAAACACTACCTGTTATTCCAAGATCAATCCCTGCAGACAGACTCAAAGCATCGTACCTTTGGAGAAAAGTAAAGAAAATGTCACGGAACACAAACATGAGGGTCTACATGACAGGCGATGTTTCTGCTCGACTGTTTTCAAGCCAGCTGTTGACTATTGGAGATGGCAAGGCACCAGTAAACTCAACCACTGGACAGATCACCTTCCCAATCAACTTTTGTTGCATTGTGACTTCCATTTAAGAGTTGAAAGCAAAGGTTTTTCCAAACATTCAACTCCACTTCAAAAATTCTGGCTAGCTGTGTGAACGGGCTATTCTAGCTCCCAAAAGTGACAGCGTCAACAAGATCAATCTTCAAATTCTAAATCTTCTTCCAGGTGTGTGCACAATCTACAAGTCAGTGGATACAGTAATAGACCCTGCTCAAGCATTATTTTATCCAACTGAGTTTCTCAATTCCTTGGAGCCACAAGGACTTCCTCCTCTCAACCTCTTTCTAAAACCTGGAGCAACTATTCTGCCATTGAGAAATTTGGATCCACCAAAGCTGTGTAATGGAACAAGACTCTTGATGAAGAAGCTGTTTCCACATGTAATCAAGGCAACCATTTTGACAGGATGTGCCACAGGAGATGTTTTCATTCCAACATTTCCTCTCATTCCATCTGATTTGCCTTTTGATTTTAAATGCCTCCAGTTTCCTGTTTGACTGGCATTTGCTATGTCCATCAACAAGGCTCAGGGACAGTCCTTGAAAGTAGTTGGAATCAATTTGCAATCTCCATGCTTTTCTCATGGTCAACTTTATGTGTTATAGTAAAACAAAAGAAAAAGAGGCTAAGCCTCTGCCAGCTCACCGATACCACAGGTGTGCGGAACTCGTCCTGACCCGACGTGCAGTGGATACAATATATGGAATGAAGTGGTAGTTCCAGCTCCTTAAATGTAGGATTGAGCTGTAGGATTAAGCTGTGATAAAGATCTTAGTTGATCAAAACGCGTTGCTTATACTTTTCTTTTTCGCCGCCTATGCATCCATGATGTACAAGGATTCTTTGATGATTATGAAGTTTTAACTTGGAAAATAAAGACTTTGAATTTTAAGGAGCTGGAACTACCACTTCATTCCATATATTGTATCAACTTTATGTGGCCTGTTAAAGAGTTGGAACAGCCAAAAATCTGTTCGTCTTTGCACCTGAAAGAAAAACTAAGAATATTGTTTATGAAAACACTCTCGAATAAGTAGTAGAAGATTACTTCACATTACTTGGCCAATTTAGTTAAATCTGTGTGGAATATCTCTGGTGTGGAAATATATGTTGTGAAATGCTTCTATTAGCTTAGTTTTTGCCTTTTAATAATTACATTTCTATCTATTTGTTTTGTGGTTTTTGTGTGCAGAATAAATTTTTGTTAACGCATTCTATTTTGCTAACAGCAGTTATTAACCCATGCGAAGCCGGGTAGTACAGCTAGTATATATATATATATATATATATATATATATATATTCTTGAATATGTATGTATGTATGTACATCGCGTTGTGTGTGAGGGTTAAATTCTGTGCCAATATCGCTGATTGGTCGCGCCCGGCTGGCCGATCAGTGAAGCGTGGTTCAAATCTGGCGCCAATTCACGGCCGGACTGCGCCTGTCGCTGATTGGATGCAGCCGGCCGGGCATGACCAATGACCGAAGCGGTGTTTAAATACAGCGCCAATATCGTTGATTGGTCTCGGCCGTCCGTGCGCAACCAATCACTGAAGCGGTGTTTAAATTGCGTTCCAATATCGCTGATTGGTCACGGCCGGGCGCAACCAATCACCGAAGCGTGGTTTAAATCCCGCGTCAATTCGTGGCTGGACTGCGTCTGTCGCTGATTGGTCGCAGGATGTCGGGGGTTCGGGGTGCAGGATATAGTACAGCCATGTAGTATATAACACAGCCACGTAGTATATAGCACAGCCACGTAGTATATAGTACAGCCACATAGTATATAGCACAGCCACGTAGTGTATAGCACAGCCACATAGTATATAGCAGCCACGTAGTATATAGCAGCCATGTAGTATATAGCACAGCCACATAGTAAATAGCAGCCACATAGTATATAGCACAGCCCGTAGTATATAGCACAGCCACGTAGTAAATAGCACAGCCACGTAGTATATAGCACAGTCACATAGTATGTAGCACAGCCATGTAGTATATAGCACAGCCATGTAGTATATAGCACAGCCACATGGTATATAGCAGCCACATAGTATATAGCACAGCCACATAGTATATAGCACAGCCACGTAGTATATAGCACAGCCACATAGTAAATAGCAGCCACGTAGTATATAGCACAGCCCATAGTATATAGCACAGCCACATAGTATATAGCACAGCCACGTAGTATATTGCACAGCCACGTAGTATATAACACAGCCCATGTACTATATAACAGACAGCCACATAGTATATAGCAGAGCCACATATTATATAGCAGAGCCACGTAGTATATAGCAGCCACATAGTATGTAGCAGCCACTTAGTATATAGCAGCCACATAGTATATAGCACAGCCACATGGTATATAGCAGCCACGTAGTATATAGTAGCCATGTAGTATATAGCATAGCCCACGCAGTAAATAACACAGCCCATGCAGCATATAACACTGCCCATGTAGTATATATCAGTCACGCAGTATATAACACAGCCCACGTAGTATATAGCAGTGTGGGCAACATATCTCTGTTAAAAAAAAGAATTAAAATAAAAAATAGTTATATACTCACCCTCCGGCATCCACTGAAGTTGTCCCGATGCGTGCGAGGCTTCCGCCAGCTTCCATTCCCAGAGATGCATTGCGACCGCTAAATCATCTGGGTAATTTCGCAATGCATCTCTGGGAACGGAAGCTGGCAGCAGCCTCGCCACTCGCGTGCATCGGTAGACGGCGGAAGGTGAGAATAGCACCATTTTTTTAAATTATTTTTAACCCCTTCGTGACCCAGCCTATTTTGACCTTAAAGACCTTGCCATTTTTTGCAATTCTGACCAGTGTCCCTTTATGAGGTAATAACTCGGGAACGCTTCAACGGATCCTAGCGATTCTGAGAATGTTTTCTCGTGACATATTGGGCTTCATGATCGTGGTAAATTTAGGTCAATAAATTCTGTGTTTATTTGTGATAAAAACGGAAATTTGGCGAAAATTTTGCAATTTTCACATTTTGAATTTTTATTCTGTTAAACCAGAGAGTTATGTGACACAAAATAGTTAATAAATAACATTTCCCACACGTCTAATTTACATCAGCACAATTTTGGAAACAAAATTTTTTTTTGCTAGGAAGTTATAAGGGTTAAAATTTGACCAGCGATTTCTCATTTTTACAACGAAATTTACAAAACCATTTTTTTTAGGGACCACCTCACATTTGAAGTCAGTTTGAGGGGTCTATATGGCTGAAAATACCCAAAAGTGACACCATTCTAAAAACTGCACCCCTCAAGGTGCACAAAACCACATTCCAGAAGTTTATTAACCCTTCAGGTGCTTCACAGCAGCAGAAGCAACATGGAAGGAAAAAATGAACATTTAACTTTTTAGTCACAAAAATGATCCTTCAGCAACAATTTTTTTATTTTCCCAATGGTAAACGGAGAAACTGAACCACGAAAGTTGTTGTCCAATTTGTCCTGAGTACGCTGATACCTCATATGTGGGGGTAAACCACTGTTTGGGCGCACGGCAGGGCTTGGAAGGGAAGGAGCGCCATTTGACTTTTTGAATGAAAAATTGGCTGCACTCTTTAGCGGACACCATGTCACATTTGGAGAGCCCCTGTGTGCCTAAAAATTGGAGCTCCCCCACAAGTTACCCCATTTTGGAAACTAGACGCCCCAAGGAACTTATCTAGATGCATAGTGAGCACTTTAAACCCCCAGGTGCTTCACAAATTGATCCGTAAAAATGAAAAAGTACTTTTTTTTCACAAAAAAAATTCTTTTAGCCTCAATTTTTTCATTTTCACATGGGCAACAGGATAAAATGAATCCTAAAATGTGTTGGGCAATTTCTCCTGAGTACACCGATACCTCACATGTGGGGGTAAACCACTGTTTGGGCACATGGTAAGGCTCGGGAGGGAAGGAGCGCCATTTGACTTTTTGAATGAAAAATTATCTCCATCGTTAGCGGACACCATGTCGCATATGGAGAGACCCTGTGTGCCTAAACATTGGAGCTCCCCCACAAGTGACCCCATTTTGGAAACTGGACCCCCCAAGGAACTTATCTAGATGCCTAGTGAGCACTTTAAACCCTTAGGTGCTTCACAAATTGATCCGTAAAAATGAAAAAGTACTTTTTTTTCACAAAAAAAATTTTTTCGCCTCAATTTTTTCATTTTCACATGGGCAATAGGATTAAATAGATCCTAAAATTTGTTGGGCAATTTCTCCCAAGTACGCCGATACCTCATATGTGGGGGTAAACCACTGTTTGGGCACACGGCAGGGCTCGGAAGGAAGGCGCGCCTTTTGACTTTTTGAATGGAAAATTAGCTCCAATTGTTAGCGGACACCATGTCGCGTTTGGAGAGCCCCGGTGTGCCTATGCATTGGAGCTCCCCCACAAGTGACCCCATTTTGGAAACTAGACCCCCCAAGGAACTTATCTAGATACATACTGAGCACTTTAAACCCCCAGGTGCTTCACAGAAGTTTATAACGCAGAGCCATGAAAATAAAAAATAATTTTTCTTTCCTCAAAAATGATTTTTAGCCTGGAATTTCCTATTTTGCCAACGGTAATAGGAGAAATTGGACCACAAATTTTGTTGTCCAGTTTGTCCTGAGTACGCAGATACCCCATAGGTGGGGGTAAACCACTGTTTGGGCACACGGCAGGGCTCAGAAGGGAAGGCACGCCATTTGGCTTTTTAAATGGAAAATTAGTTCCAATCATTAGCGGACACCATGTCACGTTTGGAGAGCCCTTGTGTGCCTAAACATTGGAGATCCCCCACAAATGACCCCATTTTGGAAACTACACCCCCAAAGGAACTAATCTAGACGTGTGGTGAGCACTTTGAACCCTCAAGTGCTTCACAGAAGTTTATAACGAAGAGCCATGAAAATAAAAAAAAAATTTCTTTTCTCAAAAATGATCTTTTAGCCTGCAATTTTTTATTTTCCCAAGGGTAACAGGAGAAATTTGACCCCAATAGTTGTTGTCCAGTTTCTCCTGAGTACACTGATACCCCATATGTGGGGGTAAACCACTGTTTGGGCACATTCTGGGGCTCGGAAATGAATTAGTGACGTTTTGAAATGCAGACTTTGATGGAATGCTCTGCGGGCGTCACGTTGCGTTTGCAGAGCCCCTGATGTGGCTGAACAGTAGAAACCCCCCACAAGTGACCCCATTTTTGGAAACTAGACCCCGAAAGGAACCTATCTAGATGTGAAGTGAGCACTTTGAACCCCCAAGTGCTTCACAGAAGTTTATAACACAGAGCAGTGAAAATAATAAATACGTTTTCTTTCCTCAAAAATAATTTTTTAGCCCAGAATTTTTAAATTTTCCCAAGGGTAACAGGAGAAATTTGACCCCAATATTTGTTGTCCAGTTTCTCCTGAGTACGGTGATACCCCATATGTGGGGGTAAACTACTGTTTGGGCACATGCCGGGGCTCGGAAGTGAAGTAGTGACGTTTTGAAATGGAGACTTTGATGGAATGCTCTACGGGCGTCACATTGCGTTTGCAGAGCCCCTGATGTGGCTAAACAGTAGAAACCCCCCACAAGTGACCCTATTTTGGAAACTAGACCCCGAAAGGAACTTATCTAGATGTGTGGTGAGCACTTTCAACCCCCAAGTGCTTCACAGAAGTTTATAACACAGAGCAGTGAAAATAATAAATACGTTTTCTTTCCTCAAAAATCATTTTTTAGCCCAGAATTTTTTATTTTCCCAAGGGTTACAGGAGAAATTGGACCCCAAAAGTTGTTGTCCAGTTTCTCCTGCGTACGCTGATACCCGATGTGTGGGGGTAAACCACTGTTTGGGCACACGTCGGGGCTCAGAAGGGAAGTAGTGACTTTTGAAATGCAGACTTTGATGGAATGGTCTGCGGGCGTCACGTTGCGTTTGCAGAGCCCCTGGTGTGCCTAAACAGTAGAAACCCCCTCACAAGTGACCCCATTTTGTAAACTAGACCCCCCAAGGAACTTATGTAGATATGTGGTGAGCACTTTGAACCCCCAAATGTTTCACAGACGTTTACAACGCAGAGCCGTGAAAATAAAATATAATTTTTCTTTCCTCAAAAGTGATGTTTTAGCAAGCATTTTTTTATTTTCACAAAGAAATTGGACCGCAGTAATTGTTGCGCAGTTTGTCCTGAGTATGCTGGTACCCCATATGTGGGGGTAAACCACTGTTTGGGCACACGTCGGGGCTTGGAAGTGAGGGAGCACCATTTGACTTTTTGAATACAAGATTGGCTGGAATCAATGGTGGCGCCATGTTGCGTTTGGAGACCCCCTGATGTGCCTAAACAGTGGAAACCCCTTAATTCTAACTCCAACACACCCCAAACCCTTATCCCAACTGTAGCCGTAACCCTAATCACAACCCTAACCCCAACACACCCCTAACCACAACCCTAATTCCAACCCAACCCTAACCCTAAGGCTATGTGCCCACGTTGCGGATTCGTGTAAGATTTTTCAGCACCATTTTTGAAAAATCCGCGGGTAAAAGGCACTGCGTTTTACCTGTGGATTTACTGCGGATTGCCAGTGTTTTTTGTGCTGATTTCACCTACGGATTCCGATTGAGGAACAGGTGTAAAACGCTGCGGAATCCGCACAAAGTATTTTCCGCACCATAGGCACAGCGGATTTGGTTTTCCATATGTTTACATGGTACTGTAAACCTGATGGAACTCTGCTGCGGATCCGCAGCGGCCAATCCGCTGCGGATCCGCAGCCAAATCCGCACCGTGTGCACATAGCCTAATTCTAAAGTTATGTGCACACGCTGCGGAAAATGCTGCGGATCCGCAGCAGTTTCCCATGAGTTTACAGTTCAATGTAAACCTATGGGAAGCAAAAATCGCTGTACACATGCTGTGGAAAAACTGCACGGAAACGCAGCGGTTTACATTCCGCAGCATGTCGCTTCTTTCTGCGGATTCCACAGCGGTTTTACAACTGCTCCAATAGAAAATCGCAGTTGTAAAACCGCAGTGAAATGCACAGAAAAACCGCGGTAAATCCTCGATAAATCCACAGCGGTTTAGCACTGCGGATTTATGAAATCCGCTGCGGAAAAATCCGCAGAGGACCAGAATACGTGTGCACGTTCCTAACCCTAACTCTAACACTAACCCTAGTTCTAACTCCAACCTTAGTGGGGGGGAAAAAAAATTCTTTATTTTATTATTGTCCGTACGTATGGGGGTGACAAATTTACTGTTTTTTTTTATTTTGATCACTGTGAGGTTTTATCACAGTGATCAAAATTCACATTAGTGTTTCCAGCCATGGCCGATGATATTGCAGCATCGGCCATGGCTGGATTGTAATATTTCACCAGTTTTTTAGGTGAAATATTACCAATCGCTCTGATTGGCAGTTTCACTTTCAACAGCCAATCAAAGCGATCGTAGCCACGGGGGGGTGAAGCCACCCCCCCTGGGCTAAAGTGCAACTGCTCCTGTCCCTGCACGCCGGGTGAAATTACAGTTAACCCTTTCACCCGGCCTGCAGGAACGCGATTCCGCCATGACGCATACGCTGCGTCATGGGTCGGAATGGCACCGACTTTCATGACGCAGCGTATGCGTCAAAGGTCAGGAAGGGGTTAACATCATATCTTTTAACTATTGATCATGTATAGGCAGCATCAATAGTAAAAAGTTCGTCACAGTGTTAATAGCAGAGTTAACAGACTGCGTTACACCGCATTATGCCGCGGTGTAACGCAGTCGGTTTAACGGACTGCTAAAATGTTATGTGGGCGGCAGGCGCTGACTGGGGGGAAGTATGGAGGGGGGCACTGACTGCAGGGGAGTAGGGAGCGGCCATTTCGCGGCCGGACTGTGCCCATCGCTGATTGGTCGCAGCAGGCTGGCCGCGACCAATCAGCGACTTGGGATTTCTGTGACAGACAGACAGACGGAAGAGCCCCTTAGACGATTATATATATAGATATATATATACTGTTCAAAAAATAAAGGGAACACTTAAACAACAGAATATAACTCCAAGTAAATTAATTTTCTGTGAAATCAAACTGTCTACTTAAGGTACCGTCACACATAACGATATCGTTAATGTGATCGCCACGCGACCAATCAGATGCCGCGACGTCATTCCACAGGTCCTAAAGGCGCTCATTCTAGGAATTTATCTGAGGAATGACGTCGCGGCTTCTGATTGGTCGCGTGGCGGTCACATGGGCGGCACGCGACCAATCAGAAGCCGCGACGTCATTCCGCAGGTCCTAAAGGCGCTCATTTTGAACAAAGAAGCCTGCCGGACGCCTGTGACTCGCGGTGATGTTCCAGGGGCCGCCGGAGAGGTGAATATAACAATATTTTTTATTTTAATTCTTTATTTTATACCTCCGATACCGATACCCGATACCACAAAAATATCGGATCTCGGTATCGGAATTCCGATACCGCAAGTATCGGCCGATACCCGATACTTGCGGTATCGGAATGCTCAACACTAGTCATCACATGTTAGGGCATGTTAGGTTAGGATAAGGGTTGAACTATATGGACTTAAAGCCTTCCTTCAACCTTAATAACTATGTTACTATGTTACTGTATTATTTTATCAACCAAACCTGCAAATTTGGGCAAGAGGAGCTAACCATCTAATGTGAAGGTGTATGAACAACAAATTGGATTTGACAGTGACTTATTACCCTGTCCCAATTGAGAACACATTGTCACATCTCTACCCAGACCTGCTCCAGCGAAACCTACATCAGTCACAAAGCGCTGCCAGATACATTCTGAAGGCGTCTCTTGTGATGGAAAAGACGTTATAGCCAGCCAGTACCTCTGGACAGAACAGATGCTGTCCTGCCAGGTATTAATGAGCCTTTTGTGGGTTTCTGCTCATCCAGGTTTATGGGTTTGTGTGCAGTCCAGCAGCCCAGCTGGTGTAATCAACTCCCTGCTGTGACCACACCAGGGAGTTGATTACATTCTGCAGAAGTTGCATGATATTATGCCTCAAAACAACCTGGGCTCTGGTTTTGTTTTTATTCTGAATCCCGATATAGACCTCGTTTGTACCCTGAGTTTGTCTGATTTGGCTATTCCCCTCTATCCTGACCTAGGCCTATTTGACAACCTTGGCTATCCTTCAGACTTCAGCTTTGGATTTCTGTTTCTGTCTTTGGTGTCACTCCAGTCACTGACCCAGCTAGTTAGGCTGCTTTCACACATCAGTTTTTTGCCGTCAGGCACAATCCGTCGAATGTTGAAAAAAGTGGATGGATCTGTCGCAGATTGTGAAAACTGATGCGACAGATGCATTTTTTTTTGACAGATCCGACTAGCTGATCCACCTAATTGGATCCTTAAAAAATCGGAGCATGCTCAGTGAAAAAAAGTGGAATCCGTTGCCGGATTCCGTCATTTGATGGATCCAGCGCCATAGGGTTCCATTATAGCAAACGACGGACAGCGACGGATGCGTCGCTGTCTGTTTTTTCAACAGACACAAAAATCGTTACTATATCTGTTTTCTCTGGCCACTGGAAAAACTATTTTCGACGGATCCGGCGAAAAACGGATGAAACGTGAGGCCAGCTTTCGCTAATACAAGTCTATGAGAAAAAAACAGATCCGGTGGCAACTTTTGCCGGATCCGTTTTTTTTCAAAATTCACCGGATTGTGCCTGACGGCAAACAACTAATGTGTGAAAGCAGCCTTGGTCTTAATTTACCTCTGGGTCCCTCCTCCCTCCAGCAGCCACTATCTGGAGGCAAACAAAGCGACCCCATTAAAGTCTAGATCCCAGTATTGAAAGGTAAAAGCCAAGGCTTCCTCTGGGATTTTCCTAACAGCATAGCTAGTCCAAAGTCTTTCTGAAGAAGCCTTTTTGAGCAAATTGATTCTGACAGACTTTACACACATGCTCATTTGTCTTGGATTAGAAGAACATCACTGGTTAAATTCAGAAACAGCTCCAACCCTATCTGTAGGTTGTGTTTGGTATAATCATGATGTAATCTTTACTTAATAATCATTCTGGCCTTGATGTAATAAAAATCTTCTCTCTATGCAGTGATTTCCTGCAGAGCTCATGGTAGCCTTTAGTTTTTATACACAGCAGCCAATCTGAGGAGGTGGAGCTGCAGAGGGAGGGAGAAAACAGAAGTCTGAAACAATAATGAGACTGGGGCATGTTTCAGACTACCTCAAACTCCCAGTAAGTGTAAGAGGTTACAAGGACTGTTATGTGCCCCAAACCCATCCTGGTTAAGTATTAGTGTTGAACATATGATTATGCATATTTATGTGACTTGTATTTGCATATTTTTGTCAAACGTACATATGTATAGTATTCTAGCTGCTGCTGCACAATGTATATTTTTGTTTTAAAGGGAAATTGCATTCTTCTTTTCTGGCCACTAGATAGGGTACTGTAAAACCAAAAACACATGGGCTACTTGCACAGTGAACAAGTCTGTAGAAACCTGTTCACACCACCAAAGAACTTGAAGATACAAAAGCACACAGAGAGGTCAAAAAATTCTCTGTTGTAAAAAAGTCACAGTAAATAAGCAAGTGCTAGTCAAAAAATGAAAAAATACAGGGTATTTAGTTAAAATACATTTTTTTGCAGAAAAAAGTATGTTAAGCTGCTCCACCAATCGCCAAAGTATACCCATAATAGAGCAGTCCTGACTAATGTATACAATCCCTATCTGATGTATTTAAAAACCTGATCATCTGTATAGTACCTGTATGAACAGGGTTCAGAGATAAAATATCCATGTAGAACATGCGAGATGGAACAGCTACAATGCAAATGACCCACAGAGGAGTGGTGGACTCCCCAGTCTTGTAGAAACAAGAGAACAATTATAAAACCAAAAACACATGGGCTACTTGCACAGTGAACAAGTCTGTAGAAACCTGGTCACACCACCAAAGAACTTGAAGATACAAAAGCACACAGAGAGGTCAAAAAATTCTCTGTTGTAAAAAAGTCACAGTAAATAAGCAAGTGCTAGTCAAAAAATGAAAAAATACAGGGTATTTAGTTAAAATACGTTTTTTTGCAGAAAAAGTATGTTAAGCTGCTCCACCAATCGCCAAAGTATACCCATAATAGAGCAGTCCTGACTAATGTATACAATCCCTATCTGATGTATTTAAAAACCTGATCATCTGTATAGTACCTGTATGAACAGGGTTCAGAGATAAAATATCCATGTAGAACATGTGAGATGGAACAGCTACAATGCAAATGACCCACAGAGGAGTGGTGGACTGCCCAGTCTTGTAGAAACAAGAGAACAATTATAAAACCAAAAATACATGGGCTACTTGCACAGTGAACAAGTCTGTAGAAACCTGTTCACACCACCAAAGAACTTGAAGACACAAAAGCGCACAGAGAGGTCAAAAAATACTCTGTTGTAAAAAAGTCACAGTAAATAAGCAAGTGCTAGTCAAAAAATGAAAAAATACAGGGTATTTAGTTAATACGTTTTTTTGCATAAAAAGTATGTTAAGCTGCTCCACCAATCGCCAAGGTATACCCATTATAGTGCAGTCCTGTCTAATGTATACACATGAAAAAATACAGGGTATTTAGTAAGGACTGCTCTATTATGGGTATACCTTGGCGATTGGTGGAGAACCTTAACATACTTTTTTTGCAAAAAAAAATGTATTAACTAAATACCCTGTATTTTTTCATTTTTTGACTAGCACTTGCTTATTTACTGTGACTTTTTTACAACAGAGTATTATTTGATCTCTCTGTGCGCTTTTGTGTCTTCAAATTCTTTGGTGGTATGAACAGGTTTCTACAGACCTGTTCACTGTGCAAGTAGCCCATGTGTTTTTGGTTTTATAATTGTTCTCTTGTTTCTACAAGACTGGGGTGTCCACCACTCCTCTGTGGTTCATTTGCATTGTAGCTGTTCCATCTCGCATGTTCTGTATGGATATTTTCTCTCTCAACCCTGTTCATACAGGTACTATACAGATGATCAGGTTTTTAAATACATGAGATAGGGATTGTATACATTAGACAGGACTTCTCTATTATGGGTATACCTTGGCAATTGGTGGAGCAGCTTAACATACTTTTTTTGCAAAAAAACGTATTAACTAAATACCCTGTATTTTTTCATTTTTTGACTAGCACTTGCTTATTTACTGTGACTTTTTTACAACAGAGTATTTTTTTACCTCTCTGTGCGCTTTTGTGTCTTCAAGTTCTTTGGTGGTGTGAACAGGTTTCTACAGACTTGTTCACTGTGCAAGTAGCCCATGTGTGTTTGGTTTTATAATTGTTATCTTGTTTCTACAAGACTGGGGAGTAGTGTTGAGCGATACCGTCCGATACTTGAAAGTATCGGTATCGGATAGTATCGGCCGATACCCGAAAAATATCGGATATCGCCGATACCGATATCCGATACCAATACAAGTCAATGGGACATCAAGTATCGGAAGGTATTCTCATGGTTCCCAGGGTCTGAAGGAGAGGAAACTCTCCTTCAGGCCCTGGGATCCATAGGGATGTGTAAAATAAAGAATTAAAATAAAAAATATTGATATATTTACCTCTCCGGCGGCCCCTGAACTCAGCGCGGGTAACCGGCAGGCTTCTTTGTTCAAAATCAGCGCTTTTAGGACCTGAGAATCACGTCCCGGCTTCTGATTGGTCGCGAGCCGCCCATGTGACCGCCACGCGACCAATCACAAGCCGTGACGTCATTCGCAGGTCCTTAACGCGCTCATTTTTTAAAAATGAGCGTGGTAATGACTTTCAAAGACGTAGCGGCTTGTGATTGGTCGTGGCCACGCGACCAATCACAAGCCGCGACGTCACCGCAAGCTATTAACGCGCTCATTTTTAAAAATGAGCGCGTTAATAGCTTGCGGTGACGTCGCGGCTTGTGATTGGTCGCGTGGCGGTCACATGGGCGGCCCGCGACCAATCAGAAGCCGGGACGTGATTCTCAGGTCCTAAAAGCGCTGATTTTGAACAACGAAGCCTGCCGGTTACCCGCGCTGAGTTCAGGAGCCGCCGGAGAGGTAAATATATCAATATTTTTTATTTTAATTCTTTATTTTACACATCTCTATGTATCCGATACCGATACCCGATACCACAAAAGTATCGGATCTCGGTATCGGAATTCCGATACCGCAAGTATTGGCCGATACCCGATACTTGCGGTATCGGAATGCTCAACACTACTGGGGAGTCCACCACTCCTCTGTGGGTCATTTGCATTGTAGCTGTTCCATCTCGCATGTTCTACATGGATATTTTCTCTCTGAACCTTGTTCATACAGGTACTATACAGATGATCAGGTTTTTAAATACATCAGATAGGGATTGTATACATTAGACAGGACTGCTCTATTATGGGTATACCTTGGTGATTGCTGGAGCAGCTTAACATACTTTTTTTGCAAAAAAACGTATTAACTAAATACCCTGTATTTTTTCATTTTTTGACTAGCACTTGCTTATTTACTGTGACTCTTTTACAACAGAGTATTTTTTACCTCTCTGTGCGCTTTTGTGTCTTCTAGATAGGGTACTGTGTAGCTTGTAGCAATAGCCCTGTAAATAGTTAATATAGGAGGGGCCACTGTGGGATAAGACAGAGAGCTTCCTGTTTTTGAGTTTAGTGTATCCTGGGAGCTGAACAGCTTAGGAGGGCCTGAGTACCCTGACAGTCCAGATGGACTTAATGCCCAGGACAACACAGTGGCCACGCAATGTTGACAAGAACAAGGCCCAGCCTTCTAGTATTGGTGGCCAGGACAGCATCAAAGGAAGCAGCGGCAACCATGCTAGCAGTGTAGCTTTAGTGGGAACTGCAGTTGCTAGGGAAGACTAAGCAGTACGGGCAGGTCACTCACCATGTGGCAGCTTATTGCGTGGGCTGATGCCCTCATGCCCAGTGCGAAACGGTTGAGGAAGACCCCAAATGGAGTAAGCCTGCACAGGAAGGACGCTGAAAAACCAAAAGGTACGGTCTGTCCCGGAAGCGAGCTTAGTGACACAGAGAGAAGGACAGGGACAGAGGAAGGGTTACATGATGTGAAAACTGATTCTGATGTTGGAATGAATATAGATGTGCTGTGTACGAAGATCAGTAAAGTTGTTTATCTGAAAGTTAATTAATTTGGACTGTGGCTCATTTCGTGAAAAACTGGATCAAGGAAGCCTCCAGAAATGTGCAGAGGGTCCTGACGGTACAGGTGAAGAAGTCTCAGGTATGCAGAGCTATGGACAGTGTGTTCATGTGATGGGAGGTCAGGGCGCGCTAACACAAATGCTTTCAGTGACGACTACTGCCCTGCACCTCCCTCACATAAGAACTGTAGCAAAATTGTAGTAACAGATTAATAAAGCTGTGCTAATTAGAAGTCAACGAGGGTGCACTAAGTAAAATAAGTAGCAGGTAAGTATCAGCTATAGGTACTGACTTGCATGTAATTTTTCAGCTCATAACTGAACATGTGCTTTGATATAAAAAAATCAATATTTAGAAAAAAAGAGAGAAGCTCTTGTAACAGAATACTCCATATTACATGACATAGATTAGCAAATATTTTTTTCACATATTATAAATAAATCAGTTTATTTCTAATGATAAATTTACAGAAATACAAATTTGGTGCAACTGGATTTTCAAACATTTAGCAGTTGGGATTGTTGTTATTATTGTTATCTTTCATTTATGAAGTGTCAATCTATTATGCAGTGACGTTACACTCCAGTCGAAAATGATTTAAACTCCGAATGAATAAACAAACATTAGATTTTGCTCTACTTCTTATTTATGTAAATGTAATACAGAAGCGGCTAATTCTAACATCACATTCTAACTTTCCAATCAATCTAGTGCTGAGTATCTGGTCTTGATCACCTTTCCTCTTTTCCCTTTACCTTTTCCAGAGCCATTCTTCTTTTATTCATTTTTCTGGATTTGCGGTTTCAACATACTAAAATGTGGAGCATCCAAATGAATAAATTAACATAAAAAATGAATGACCAGATAAATGAGATACCCAAACCGCACTTGTCTATCATGCTACAGACGACACAGATAGGTTAGCTGGTTATTCTTATGCTATATGTAGTCTTCCATAACATAAGGAAACAGCCTTACCAAAACCTGTCAGATGACAATTGCACTAGCAGGATGCAACTATATGCAGTCTTCCAATGTTTTTTTGTTTCTTTTTATTTTTTAAAGAAATCTCTCATCTGATTTGGGCACTTTTAGTTTTGGTTTTCTTTGAAGTAACAGCAATTCAGAAAATTAAAATATTATTTAAATGAGTGACTGGAAGTGTTAAGTTGACCATTTACAGTAGGTAAGAGAAGTAATAATGTGCCAGTGGTGTATGACAAAAGCATATTCCCCTCTCCCTGTTGCTATAAACATGGATGCTGGGTTGTATATGTTCATGAAGGATTTCGGAGAGAGAATTTGACTGAGCAATTGAAAAACTGATGGCACTGGTGGCGGGTCACAATCAAGCACAAGGGTGTATTTATCATTTTTGGATTTGTACATCACATAAAGTCAGGACATATCGCTAGGACATGACACTACTGTTTGATGGGTCAATGTACCCACTACATCAGTACTTCACATTTTCTCCCAAGCACAGTGCGGTAGTCACGAGCTCAGCTGTAGAGGGAAAATTACACTTGAGTTGCTTCCACTTCACTCTCCGGATCATGGTGAGGGGTCTTAGAGGTCAGACTCCTACTTATCATAAAGGCCTATGCTAGCAATAAGTAATCAGTTTATGATATGGGAAGCTCCATTTAAGATATAAAGAACTGGATATATGATTATATTAATGTCCTTTTGCAGGACAGTTCTCCGGTATGTATCGTATGCTTTCCATGTCTATACAAGCAGTCCGCCTAGTCCCCGAATTGTGTCCACTGCTGTCTGGTGGGAGATATTTTAATATGTTCTGTAAATATTAAATTATCAAACAGCAGAGTGCAAGTGATGAAGGTATTTCATTGCTTTTTTTTTTATCATGTTTGTATCTACTAAGCTCTTGTTCTTGTTGTTGAACATGCGGCAGCTGCATGAATGACTTAACACTAATCTCATCAATTTGTGTCTGTCAGAAATGTTCATTTTGGAAAATTAATAAATTCTCAATTGCTAATCAGATAGTGAGTGCAATACAGGTACAGTGCAGGTCCTGAATAAGCATGATCATAAAATATGATCACCACATTGGATGAACCGCTAATGTACACTGACAACTGGTCAGCTGATTAGATATTCTGTCTCGGAGCTGTCATCCGTTTCAGGCTTTGTCAGTAAAGACAGAGTACAGACAGCAGATTGTTCTGCATTCACAGGGCCTCAATAATAAAATATAGACTTTGCAAAATTTAATTTGCACACGTTCATTTTCCACACCTCTATGGTATCTTTTATATTTCTCTTTACACTACGGATATAATAATTACATCAGTGTTGTGATCTGGACACAACTTATTAAGTTTAAAGCTCTGTAATGAAATATATTTTATTAAATGGGCTCTATAGCTTTTTTTAAAAAAACATTAGGATGTTCTAAAACCCCCCAAAAGAAGCCATACTCATCTTATAGATCTTTTAGACATTTTTTGGGTCCCCTATTGTTTTCTACTTTCTGCTCCAGTGATGACCTCCTGCCATAAACATGTGACCACTGCAGACAATTTTTGACTTGGATTTTGTAGTGGATGTTACTCAATACAGAGCACAGGAGAGAATCTGCATCAAAAAATATGCAACATTTTTTGAAATGCTGTGGAATTATGATCCAATCTGCATGCTACTTTCAGCACTTTTGTGCAGGTGCAGAATCAAGTCATTGATGGAATCTCACTCATCATGGCAGCGGTACTCTGCGCAAGCACAAGGTTGTGTTGTTGATTGAATCGAGAAGCGCAGGCATGGTGCTGTACTAGGAGACAATGTGTTCCAACTGTGTCTTTATGTTTCAGAGAGAAGGTAACTTCATGTTTAGTTATTTGCCTTTAAACCTTCGTTTTGGGCTCGAATAACACACCGCGTCAATATCATTGCGTCCAGATCAATTCAGATGTTGTTGCGGTATTGGCCTCCTGATGAACTTTAATTCAGAGGTGAAGCGCATTGAGGCTGTCACTTGTGGACTTGTGACAATGATTAGACACACTTTACACAGATAATTTTGTTTTATAATGTATTTTCCATTATTTTTCAAATTTATACTGGATTTTTTTTGATTTGCTATTGTACAGTATCTTTATTATCTGAAGACTTGGTTTGTTTCATATATGCTGAGGCTACATCCCTATGTGATAGCTTTCTGCTTCATTTTCCCACGACCTCAGGGATACATAGGTTATTAGCACAGGGATAGATGATGGCCAAGCAGGGGTGCCAGTTTTGCATTTACAACTGGGATGCCAACATCCGTGGTTAGCTAGCAGTCAGTATCTAGGATATTATAACCCCTCATCTCATATTTGTGATCCTATAGTCCTAGGATATATTTTTGTGTTCCTTTATGTATTTATTGTGTTTGTTTAGTATTTTAAATGTAATCTTCTAATAAAGTAATAATTTTAACAAAAATGGAGATACATACTATGTTGTTTAATTGATAAAATCTGTAGTATGCAGTAGAATTTCTAGTAAGCAGTCCAAAATTCCATAATGTATCCTCCCTGTATGAACATATCCCAAGAGACACCCGTCCCTGACTATTTTTACTCATAGATTCACCCCCTGGAAGATAGAATAGGTGTCAAGCATTCCCCTTCCGCAGAAACCATGTCAATAGTGTAGTTTTCTCTATTATCTACACCACTGGCTATAGGGAATTCTTCCAGTCAGGACTCAGCTATTTTATGACAACCTATGTTTTTGTAGTTACAAGCTATAAATGATTTCTAGTAACCAAGGAATAGATTTGCAGGCAATAGTAGGGTACTTGAATTTTTTAGCCATATCTACCGTATATGTTGTCTATATTGTAATGCATACAACAGAACAAAAGATGGTTAATTAGCTCACCCAGACGGTATAGGGCTCATCACATCTCCTTCAGAATATATAGAAAGTTCAAACAAAACCCACCATGCGGTCCTATTATTAACATCATCAAATCTTTATTTTCATAAAGGCTTAAAATCCATAATCCAAAATATGCAGTCTTACAGGCAGCATTTGCATCTTGCAAAATTCAGTTTTTCAAGAACGCTACTCCGTCAATGCATTTCAGACCTATGTGGTCTTTTGTCTCAATGCAGCAGCCAGGACTTGTGTCTATAGTATCAGCTTTATTCATGATAGGCTAGTAACTGTATTAATCTTGTTCTATCTTGAAGGTCTCAAAAAGAGAAAACATCTTCAAGAAATTTCACAAAGTTGTTATTTTTGTGTATATAGCAAATACATTATTTTGGGAAATCCAAAGAATACATTGATTCCTTGATTTGTGAGATGTAGTTTAAATATAAAGATCAATCATTTATCTTAGACTTCGTTCATGTCTGTGTCATGACGGAAACTATAATGCAGAGGTTCAAGCATATCCTGCATGGCCAGAGTGGGACGATAAAGTAGGTCTGGCATACAAACCGTACCAGCCTACATACTATAACATCTCCCTATCCCCACAATAGCAATGCAAGGTTCAACAAATTTGGTATAATTTGTCATGCCTCTCTTCAATCCTTTACACAGGTAGTCCAGGTTTCATTTCTATTTGTACATAGGCTTTACAGGCATAGAAAATAGCAAAAACACTTGTGCTGACCCTCCCCAGGTCCAGTGCTGCCTTTCTGTTACTGTTTCTACGATCAGTGGTAATGAAGCGTTAACGCATCCATACAGGCACGATCCCACCAGGGGGTCGGTCAGCGGACGGCACAACTTACACACAATGGGATGGTATAGGGGCGAATAAGGCACTACTGATAGGGAATAATGGATGGGACACCTTCTGAGATCCAACCTGAGCCTGTCCCTGCACTCTCCTACGTACTGCCCTAACCAGGTTCTTCCCCCCCATTGCCATCACGAACCTCGTACCTCGCTGTACCTCGCACTGCCCCGGCTAGTGCAATGGCCAGTATAGGCGCTAGCATCACGACTGCAGATGTTACTACACAGGGGGTGGTGACAAACATGAGACAGACAAGGTATAAACACAACATTTAGCTTCCAGACTCCTCTGGCAAGCTCCACATTGCAGATGACACAGAAACAGGACTCCAAACTCCAAAGTAGTCGACTCCAGAGAGCTGCGACTGCAAGGCTGGTCTCCATAAAGAAACTATCACCAATAGTCAGCTGATAAATCAAGTGACCATTTAAAGGATGGTGGGAGTGGTCACCACCCTCATCAGCTGACCTAGCAACTTTGCAGTTGCAGCAGGCTGCCAGCAGGGGTAACTGACATTAACCCCCACTGGCCTGAAAGGAAAAAAGCTACATTTAAAACATAGTGGAACCAGAGCTGCCACAAATCCAAAAATGGATCGTGACACATACACATTAGATAGCACATTAGATCTTTCAACCAACAGCTAACTTTCCCGTTTCCCCCATACACAGGAACATTGGACTCTACCAAGTTCTCTTGTGTTCCCTATATGAGAGCCACTGTCAGAGTGGTCCAGGCTCCTTTGTCCTTTTGCAGATTCTTTTGGCATTGTCTTTTGTCTTGGATTAAAAAATTATCAGTAGCTGGAAATTGGACATTGTGGATCCTTCTTTTCCCAATTACATCTGTTTCTGATGAGTTCCGAGGCCCCCATACACATGAAACTGTCCACCAACTTTAGTCTAATGTGAATGATGGCCTGAAGACAGCACGATATTGCTGACAACTAAAATTTGGGGCAGGTATGGAGGACTGCCGCTAGAGATCTAGAGAGGGGTGGATGAGTTTAGTTGTGTGTATTATTTATGCATATGCACTAAAAACATTAAAACCTGGAAAATTCATATAAAAAATAACTGGCTGCAGCATATTCAGTAAAGTAAAAACACTACAAAACTGCCATGAAAAAAATACTATAGAAGCAAGGTGGATTTTTAGGTGGCTGTATACCACACTGAGACTAAGACCACACGAGGACTTTGGTCACACGACCAAATATCACATCTTGCTGCTGTTTCATTGCACTATAATTTAACCCCTTCCCAACATGGCCAACTTCCATTTTTGCATTTTTGTTCTTCCCTCTCTTTACCAAGAGCCATAACGTTTCTATTTTTCCATCCACATAGACATACAGTATGTTTTCTGCAGTACACCATGTGAATAACAGCATTCATTTTCTCAAATAGTGTATTGGAAGATAGAAAACAAATTCCAAGTGTTGTGATAAAAAATGTGATTATGACATACGTTTTTGGAAATTGTTTTTCATAGTATACATTGTGTGGTAAAAATGACCTGGAAGTGTGATTCTCTTCTTCAGTATCATTGCCGATATCAAAGTTGTCCATTTCTTTTTATTAATTTGGTGTTAAAAAAAATAATTAGAAATTTATAAAAATAATGTTTTTATTGTGTTCCCATCTCTCGAGACCCATTACGTTTTCATTTTTTTAGTTGGTAAAACTGTAATAGGGCTTTTTTTTGCGAGGCGAGATTACATTTTTATTCATACCATTTTGGGATAGATATAACCATTTTGATTGCTTGTTACAGCGTTTTTTGTAATATTACGGCGACCAAAAAATGCAATTTTGGCAGTTTTTTTTTGTGCCTACCATATTTACCGATCAGGTTCACTTTTATATTTTGATAGAGTTGACATTTATGTATGCGGCAATACCACATTTATTTCTAATGTGGGGAAGAGGGGGTGATTTGAACATTTTTTATATAACTTTTTTTTTACTTTTTACTGTATGTATTAGTCTTCTTAGGGGACTGTAAGCTGTGATTGTCTGATCATTTGTACTATATACAGCAATACCACAGTATTGCTGCGTATAATAAAAATCACAGTCTTCTTTGAAGCCCTGCTGTGTGTAGTAGAAATGATCATCTCCTATGAACGCCGGTCTGTGGCCAGCGTCCATAGAAGATCTACAATGACAGACACAGGGGTCTTCTGCAGACCCCCACCTGTAAATGCCAACCCATCAGCATCCCGAAATCATGTGACAAGGGTGTCGATTGGCGGGATTTGTGATATGCTTCCAGTAAGTGCTATTTAAATGACACTGTCAGACATTGACAGCGGCATTTAACATGCTAACCGCAGGGGGAGGATTGCGATTCCTTCCACAGCTTTTAGGGGTACATGACAACTGATCAAATCATTTGTCATGTATCTGACCGGATGCGGACTCAGCACTAGAGACTGCATCAAAGAGAGGATGGCGACCTTTGACGTACATATACATCATAGGTCGTAAATGGCTTAATGCCACTGTAAGGCCGGCATCACAGTTTTACAGACGTATGAGAGGCGCAAAAGCAACGCATTGCATACGGACCAATGTTTCTCTATGGGACAGCTCCTATCTGCCGTATATTTTGCAGCCGTATTTTATGGGCTGAGAAAATCGCAGCATGCTGCGTTTGTCAGCGTAATGCGCAAAAAAATCCGCCAATAAAAGTCTATGGGGTGAGAAAATCCGGTAATTCAATTGCCAGCTTTTGCTATCTCCTTATCAAACCCGACAGGATATGAGACATGGTTTACATACAGTAAACCATTTCATATCCCTTATTTTTTACATATTACTCACTACTAATGTTAGAAGTGTCTGTGTGCAAAATTTGGGTGCTCTAGGTGTTAAAATATAGGGTTAAATCAAGGAAAAAACTTTTGTGAGCTCCCTCGCAATTTTCTCTGCCATAGTGGGAAAGCCAGTGACTGAGGGCAGATATTAATAGCCTAGAGAGGCACCATGGTTATTGGCCCCCCTGGCTAAAAACATCTGCCCCCAGCCACCCCAGAAGAGGCACATCTGTAAGATGCGCCTATTCTGGCACTTAACCTCTCTCTTTCCACTCCCCTGTAGCAGTGGGATATGGGGTAATAAAGGGTTAATGTTAAAGGCTGTAGATAAGCCCCTGATGCCGGGGGGCTTAGCTCATCGTTAATTTTGGGGTGACAGGTTCCCTTTAATCTTTACACATAAGGTGATTCTATGGTGTTTATTTGAGCATTTTTATATATAAAAATATTGATTTTATTGGACATCTCTATATATTACAATTGGATGTAATTCTTTGTGTTTTTCTGATCAATACTAGTTCAGTTATAATAAGTAAATAATCTCTGCTCTTGAAAAGTGTTAAATGTCATGCTTCATGTTTTGTAAAAAAAATGTATTTTTTTTTCAATTTTTCCATTAGGGTTAGGGTTGGGGCTAGGGGTAGGGCTAGTGTTTGGGCTAGGGTTAGTGTTGTGGCTAGGGTTAGGGTTGGGGTTAGAGCTAGGGTTAGGGTTGGGCTAGTTTTAGGGTTGGGTCTAGGGTTAAAGCTAGGGTTAGGGTTGGGCTAGGGTAGGGGCTAGGGTTAGGTTTAGGGTTGTGTTGGGGTTAGGGTTGTGGTTAGGGTTATGGCTAGGGTTGGGATTAGGGTCAGGGGTGTGTTGGGGTTAGGATTGGGATTAGGACTGTGTTAGAGTTGTAGTTAAAATTAGGGGGTTTCCACTGTTTATGTACTTCAGGGGTCTCCAAACACAACATAGTGCATGCCATTGTTCCAGCCAATTGTGCATTCAAACAGTCCAACGGTGCTTCCTCCCTTCTGAGACCTGCCATGTGCCCAAACAGTGGCTTTCCCCCACATACAGGGTATCAACGTACTCAAGAGAAATTGCTCAACAAATTTTGTGGTCCATTTTCTCCTGATACCCATGTGAAAATAAAAAATGTTTGGTTCCAAAGTAATTTTTTTTTGTGAAAAAAGTAATATGTTCAATTTTTCCTTCCACATTGCTTTAGTTCTCGTGAAGCACCTGAAGTGTTAATAAACTTCTTGAACGTGGTTATGCGCACCTTGAGGGGTGCAGTTTTTAGAATGGTGTCACTTTTCAGGATTTTCTGTTATATTGACCTGCCAAACTCACTTCAAATGTGAGGTGGTCCCTAAAAAAATGATTTTGTAAATTTTGTTGGAAAAATTAGAAATCACTGGTCAAATTTTAACAAAAAATTAATGTTTCCAAAATTGTGCTGATGTAAAGTAGACATGTGGGAAATGTTATTTATTAATAAAATTTAAAAAAAACTAAAAGTTGGAAAATTGCTAAATTTTCTACATTTTTGCCAAATTTCTGTTTTTTCGCAAAAAAACGCAAATCATATCGAAATATTTTTACCACTAACATGAAGTACAATATGTCACAAAAAAACCATCTCAGAATCAGTGGGTTCTATTGAAGCGTTCCAGGGCTATAACCTCATAAAGTGACAGTGGTCAAAATTCTAAAAATTGGCTTGGTCATTAAACCCTCTCTGACATCAGACGTACTATTCCGTCCATGTGATCCGAGCCAATTTGACCATGGATAGAATGGTACATCTCAGTGACACAGGGGAATCGCGGCTGATCGCCGTCTGGCTGATTCTGACAGCTGGCATCCGGCACTGGGTGCCAGGAGCAGTCACAGACCACTCTCAGCACTTTAACCCCTGAAATACCGCGTTTGAACATGATTGCAGTATTTCTGAAGCTGGATCAGGGGCTGACAGCCCCTCTGCCTCTGCATCGGAGACCCCGCGGTGTGACGTCCATTCCCAGTTGGGTGGAACTGCAATCAGATCCCCGCTAGCACAGTGAGTGCTCACTGCTCACGGTGCTAGAGGGGATCTCTCAGAAGCTCCCGCTCGGCTGGGAACGGAGCTCAGTAACCGAAGGTAACCTCTATGACGTCATCCCCTGGTCACTGAAGCTCCGCTCCCAAGCAGCTCATTCACCAGTGGTTTTCAGCCAGGATGGTTGCATCTTAGCACCATCCAGGTTGAAAACGGTACTGTATATCCCCCAGATATGGATTACAGGGTGGAACACAACGATGGATGGGTATGGGTATATTGTTGGTTTTTTATTTTACTTTTATTACAGGAGATTGAGGGCTTTGCTTGGATTAGGCGTTTCAGTAGGTATGTTTAATTAAGAATAATAAAAGGTGTCTGTGTCATTTTTTTCAAATAAAATAGTTTATTCTGGCTGTGTCTTTATTTACCATTACAACTATAAAATTAGTAATGGATAGGTGTCTTATAGACGCCTCTCCATTACTAAGCCATGGGCTTGATGTCACTGGTGACATCAACCCCACAACTATTACCCCACTTCCCACCGCTACATGGCAAGTGGGAAGAGCCGGGAAAAGTGCCAGAATTTCTGGGCAGCTGCGGGCCGCTATTTTAAGGCTGGGGAGGGTCAATATCCATGGCCCCTTACCAGCTTGAGAATACCAGCCCCCAGCTGTGAGCTTTAGCAAGGCTGGTTGTCAAAAATGCGGGGTAACGCTTTTTTAAAAAAAATGTATTTAAATAATTAAAAAATATAGCGTGGGGACCACTGTGAGTTTTGTCTGGCTGGTTATCAAAAATAGGGGGGGAGCCCATTCCATTTTTTTTCAATTACCGTTTTTATTTTCAGCACAGGAGTGGCAGATGAATACTCCCATCCGTCGCTCCTGTTGTCACTGTTATTGCAGCAGCAGGGATAGGCTGATGGGAGTAATAGTCCCATCAGCCGCCGCCTGTTGTCTCTTTTATTACTTAAATCTAACTCTCATTATTCTCCCCTGCTCGCGCTGATCGCCAGCAGAGCAGGGAAGAATGAGGAGAGCTGAATTGAGCATCCGGCACCGGGAAACAGCGCTTACTATAACGCTTCTTCCCCGGCGCCGATGCGTGTCAGATGGCTGACATCCATGTGATTCATGTGTATGCGCATGTGTGGAGCTTTTTATGGCCCATGCTGACATTAAAAAATGGACATGTCAGCGTGTTTTGCCCATGGACACATGGTCAGTGGAAACACACTCATGTGCACAGATCCATTCACTTGAAGAGGCAAATAGCGCTCCATTTCACCCGAGTATCTCCGCATGGCTAAGTAGCACTGTGCAGCCACATATGGGGTATTGCCACATTCAGTAGAAATTGTGGAACAAATTTTGTTGCCATTATTACCCACTTATTGTGCAAAAATGTAAAATCTTTGGCTGAAACAAAATTTTGGTGGTAAAAATGTAGCTTTTTTTTTTGTCCTCACTGCCCAATGGTATAAAATTCTGTGACACACCCGTGGTGTCAATATGATCACTGCACCCCTAGATGAATTCATTGAGAGGTGTCATTCGTAAAATGGGGTCACTTATGGGGGGCTCTGCTGTTCTGGCACCACATGGTCTCTCCCAGTGGGTCATGGCACCTGCAAACCAAAACAGTAAAATCTGGCGCTCCTTCCCTTCTGAGCTCTGCCATATGCCCAAACAGTGGTTTATCCCCACATATGGGGTATCAACGCACTCAGGACAAATGGCACATTTACTTTTGGGTTCTAATTTCTTCTGTTACCCTTGTTAAAATAAAAAATTAAGGGCAAAAAATCATTTTTGTGAAAAAATATGATTTTTTATTTCTACTTCTCTACTTTATAAAGTTCTGTGTAACACTTGGAGGTTCAAAGTGCTCACCACACATCTAGATAAGTTTCTTAGGGGGTCTAGTTTCCAAAATGGTGTCACTTGTGGGGGATTTCCACTGTTTAGGCACATCATGGGCTCTCCCAATGCGACTTGGCGTCCAATCTTAGTTCCAGCCAATTTTGCGTTGAAAAAGTAAAACGGCGCTCCTTCCCTTCTGAACTCTGCCATACGCCCAAACAGTGGTTTACCCCACATATAGGGTATCACCATACTCAGGACAAATTGCATAACAATTTTATGGGTCCAAATTCTCCTGTTACCCTTGGGAAAATAAAAAATTTTGGGGGGAAAAAACTATGATTTTTTATTTTTACGCAATACGTTATAAACTTCTGTGAAGCGATTTCCTTAGGGGTCTAGTTTCTAAAATAGTGTCACTTGTGGGAGGTTACCACTGTTTAGGCATATCAGGAACTTTCCAAATGCGACATGGCATCCGATTTCAACTCCAGCCAATTTTGCATTAAAAAGTCAAACGGCGCTCCTTTCCTTCTGAGCTCTGCCATGTGCCCAAACAGTAGTTTCCCTGCACATATTGAGTATCAGCGTACTGAGGACAAAATTGCACAACTTTTGTGGTCCAATTTCTCCTGTTACCCTTGGTAAAATAAAAAAATTTGGTCTGAATTACATTTTTTGTGAAAAAAGTTAAATATTCATTTTTTTTAAACATTCCAAAAATTCCTGTGAAGCACCGGAAGGGTTAATAAACATCTTGAATGTGGTGTTGAGCACCTTGAGGGTGCGGTTTTTAGAATCGTGTCAGTTTTGGGTATTTTCTATCATATAGACCCCTCAAAGTGACCTTAAATGTGAGGTGGTCCCTAAAAAAAAGTGGTGTAAGGCTATGTGCACATGTTGTGGATTTTGATACATTTCCGCAGCGCTTTTGAATCCGTGGAATTGCATCAAATCTGCAGTGCAGTGCACAAGCAATGTTAGTCAATGGGAAATTGAGAATTGTTGTGCACATGCAGCATGTCAATTCTGTTTGCGGATCTGAAGCGTTTCTGCACCCATTGACTACCATTGAGTCAGGCAAATCCGCAGGTTTAAAAAGAACTGCAGTTTTGCCTGCAAGAAACGGTACAGATCGGGAGGAGGAAAAGTGTGTGGGTGAAGTGTGGGTGGAGACTATGTGTGTGAGCGGAGACTATGTGTGTGTGGAGAAGATGTGTGTCTGTGTGTGGGTGTTTGTGTCTGTCTGCGGGGGTCTGCAGGGCTTTGTGTGTCTGTGTGTGTGTGTGTGGGGCTGTGTGTGTGTGTGTGCGGGTCTGTATGCAGGAAGGCATCATCCGATGGGCAACTATGCCTGCCACAGTGAAAGCTAGCCGATGATGGGACAGCAGTAGTCCCATCGACCGGCTACTGTGTAAAAAAGCAAAACAAAAAAAACACACACACACAAACAGTGCCTTGCAAAAGAATTCGGCTCCCTGGAACTTTTCAACCTTTTCCCACATATCATGCATCAAACATAAAGATACCAAATGTAAATTTTTGGTGAAGAATCAACAACAAGTGGAACACAATTGTGAAGTTGAACAGAATTTATTGGTTATTTTAAATTTTTGTGGAAATTCAAACACTGAAAAGTGGGGCGTGCAATATTATTCAGCCCCTTTACTTTCAGTGCTGCAAACTCACTCCAGAAGTTCATTGTGGACCTCTAAATGATCCAATGTTGTCCTAAATGCCTAATGATGATAAATATAATTCACCTGTGTGTAATCAAGTCTCCGTATAAATGCACCTGCTCTGTGATAGTCTCAGGGTTCTGTTTGAAGCACAGAAAGCATCATGAAGACCAAGGAACACAACAAGCAAGTCCGTGATACTGTTGTGGAGAAGTTTAAAGCTGGATTTGGGTACAAAATTATTTCCAAAACTTTTAAACATCACAAGGAACACTCTGCAAGCAATCATATTGAAATAAAAGGAGTATCATACCACTGCAAATCTACCAAGATCCGGCCGTCCCTCTAAACTTTCATCTCAAACATGGAGAAGACTGATCAGAGATGAAGCCAAGAGGCCCATGATCACTCTGGTTGAACTGCAGAGATCTACAGCTGATGTGGGACAGTCTGTCCATAGGACAACAATCAGTCGTACACTGCACAAATCTGGCCTTTATGGAAGAGTGGCAAGAAGAAAACCATTTCTCAAAGATATCCATAAAAAGTGTAATTTGAAGTTTGCAACAAACCACCTGGGAGACACACCAAACATGAGGAAGAAGGTGCTCTGGTCACATGAAACCAAAATCAAACTTTTTGGCAACAATGCAAAAAGATATGTTTGGCGTAAAGGCAACACAGCTCATCACCCTGAACACACCATCCCAACTGTCAAACATGGTGGTGGCAGCATCATGGTTTGGTCCTGCTTTTCTTCAACAGGGACAGGGAAGATGGTTAAAATTGATGGAAAGATGGATGGAGCAAAATATAGGACCATTCTTGATGAAAACCTGTTGGAGTCTGGGATGGAGATTTGTCTTCCAACAAGACAATGATCCCAAACATAAAGCAAAATCTACAATGGAATGGTTCACAAAAAATGTATCCAGGTGTTAGAATGGCCAAGTCAAAGTCCAGACCTCAATCCAATCGAGAATCTGTGGAAAGAGTTGAAAACTGCTGTTCACAAATGATCTCCATCAAGCCTCACTGAGCTCGAGCTGTTTGCCAAGGAAGACTGGGCAAGAATTTCAGTCTCTCGATCTACAAAACTGATAGAGACATATCCCAAGCAACTTGCAGCTGTAATCACATCAAAAGGTGGCGCAACAAAGAATTAAGTTAAAGGGGCAGAATAATATTGCACGCCCCACTTTTCAGTGTTTGAATTTCCACAAAAATTTTAAATACCCAATAAATTTCACTCAACTTCACAATTGTGTTCCACTTGTTGTTGATTCTTCACCAAAAATGTACATTTGGTATCTTTATGTGTGAAGCATTATATGTGGGAAAAGGTTGAAAAGTTCCAGGGAGCCGAATACTTTCACAAGGCACTGTATACAGTACATACTCACCAATCACCTAGTCTCCGATGCCCTCAATCACCTGTAACAAAAATAGAAATAAGAAACCAACAGTATACTCCCTGTTCCGATGTAATCCATTTAATAACAGATGTGACCGCTCTTCAGGGGCTCCGGTGGTACAATGAGAGGAGATAATCCTCCGTACTGAATCTCTCCGCCGCCGTGAGTTCATACTGTCACTTGCGGCACTGCTGCGTGGAAAAATTCTCATGTAGCAGTGCCGTAAAGTGAGAGCAATGAACTCTTTGAACCCTCAGTGATAACACTGCAGGAGTCATTGTCTCCTGTCAGTGTGTCACTGGAGGCCCTGTAGAGCGATTACATGTCCTGATGTGACTGTTCCATAGGGGAGATTGTCATGGGACATTCATTATTAAATTGATTACATCGGACCATGGAGTATTTGTGCTGGTTTATTTATTTATTTTTTTGCAGGAGATCCAGGGTGTCACATGGACTAGGCATAACAATAAATATGGGAAAACTGTGTAGTGTTTTAGTTCATTAAAATACTTGATTCTGGCTGTGTTTTTTGAACCCCTTTACAACTATAGGATTACTAATAGATAGGTGTCTTATTGACACCTCTCCATTACTAAGCCGGCTTGATGTCACCTTACAATACAAAGGTGACATCAACCCTACAAATATTACCCCATACGCCACCACTACAGGGCAGTAGGAAGAGAGAGGCTAAGTGCCGTAATTGGTGCATCTTAGAGATGCACCATTTCTGGGGCATTTGTAGAATCATAGAATGATAAGAGTTGGAAGGGACCTCCAGGGTCATCGGGTCCAACCCCTGCACAAAGCAGGATTTACTAAATCATCCCAGACAGATGTCGGTCCAGCCTCTGTTTGAAAAATTACATGGAAGGAGAACTCCCCACCTCTCGTGGCAGCCAGTTACAGTCATTGATCACCCTAACTGTCAAAACGTTTTTTTCTAATATCTAATCTGTGTCTCCTCCCATTCAGTTTCATCCCATTGCTTCTAGTCTTTCCTTGTGCAAATGAGAATAAAGTTGATCCTTCCACAATGTGACAGCCCTTGAGATATTTGTAGACAGCTATTAAGTCGCCTCTCAGTCTTCTTTTTTGCAAGCTAAACATTCCCAAATCCTGTAACCGTTCCTCATAGGATATGGTTTGCAGATCGGTCACCATTCTGGTCGCTCTTCTCTGAACTTGTTCAAGTTTGTTGATGTATTTTTTAAAATGTGGTGCCCAAAACTGGACACAGTATTCCAGGTGAGGTCTGACCAAAGAGGAGCAGAGGGCAACAATGACTTAACGTGATTTAGACTGTATGCTTCTGTTAATATATCCCAGAATTGCATTTGCCTTTTTTGCTGCTGCATCACACTGATATTTCATGTTCTGGTTATGATGTATTAGTATACCCAAGTCTTTTACACATGTGCTGTTGCTTAGCCCTATTCCTCCCATTCTGTATATGCTTTTTTTCATGTTTATTGCCCAGATGTAGTATTTTGCTTTTTTTTTTTTGTTAAAATAAAAACCATTCTGTTAGTTGCTGTTCACTGCTCCAGTTTATTTATATCTTTTTGAATCCTCCCTCTCTTCTCTAGAATTAGCTATCCCTCCTAGCTTTTTTTCATCAGCAAATGTAGTTATGGTACTCTCAATTTCTTCATCTAAATCATTAATAAAGATTTTGAACAATACGGGGCCCATGACAGAACCCTGTGGTACCCCACTTGAGACATTCTTCCAACTGGATGTGCAGCCATTTATGACCACTCATTGGGTCCGATCACTAAGCCAGTTATGAATCCACCTAACAGTTGCCTTTTCCATTCCATACTTAGTCATTTTTTCAATAAGGATGGTGTGAGATACTTTGTGTTAGGAGTCGAGGTTCCTCTGCTGCACAGGGGGAATCTCGATCCGTGTCTGCTGCGGTCTCCCATTCGGTATCGGCCGCAGTGGGCTCTGCTCAGTGGAGACGTCGCTCCCAGCGTCTCGCTGGGGCTGATTCGGTGCATAGGGTCACTACTGCCTTTTCTGGCTTTCCTATGGTACCCTGCACTGATCTGCGGCGAGCGAGCCTCTCTGGGACTAAGTCCTTGTTTACTCACACTGAGCATGCCCAGGGCAGGGTCTCCCATTGGAGGTCGAGGGCCACATGTTCGGTCACATGCTCAGGTGCTGCAGTACATTCCATTGGTCCTTCTGGAAGGTCCTGAAAGGGCAAAACATGCTCAGGTACTGCAGCACTTTCCATTGGTCCTTCTGGAAGGTCCTGAAAGGGCAAAAACTTCAGTAGCAGCTTCCTGTGCTGCAACTATATAAACTGCGCATGACCGCACGGCCATGCGCTAGTATCGTCTTATGCTATATGCTTTGCACCAATGTGGTCATGTGTTTGAATGTGTTCAGGGACCCGGCTGAAATAAGCCCCTAGAATGCTGGCACCTCCGGCGAGGAGATTGTGTTTAAGTGTGTTCAGGGACCCGGCTGAAATAAGCCCCTAGAATGCTGGCATCTCCGGCGAGGAGTTTTGTATGCATGCATGACCACTCACTGCTCACATCTGGGAAGTTGGCCTGTGCCTCTGTGAAAGTCTAACAGGGCACAGAGCTTTCCTCTCGCGGTTACTCTGTGAAGCTAACAGAGTTGGTATATACCGCCATATAGAGCCGCCATTATTTAGCAGCAGGTGCTTTCCTGCACGGTGGATCCCGGGTTGCGAACGCACCAATTCCATTTAATAAATTATATATTTGGTGCGTTCCGCCAACCCTAACAGTATACTAGCGCCAGGATCTGGCTAAGTAATGGCGGATGAACAGCGATTGCAGGGGTACATCCAGCTGCTGGAGGGCCGGTTGGCGTCTCTTGAGCGTGCAACCTCGGAGGTGGATGTTACCGCAATAGCTGTTCAGGCTGCTAGCGTGGCTGCAGCAGCTTTACCCACTGCCACCTCTGTTCCGACCCTATCTCACCTGCCTTTGCCTGAGAGATACTCTGGGGACAGTAAGTCCTGTAGGGGTTTCGTGAGCCAATGTGGTATACACCTCGAGCTTCTGGCTGCACGTTTCCCTACTGAGCGGGCAAAGGTGGGATTCATAATCTCTCTCCTGTCGGACAGAGCGTTGGAGTGGGCTACGCCGCTGTGGGAGCGCAACGATCATGTGGTGCGGAGTGTTCCTAGATTTCTGGACACTCTGAAACAGGTATTTTTAGGACCTCAAGTCACCCATGATACAGCGCTCCAACTGCTGGCTTTGACTCAGGGTTCAACCATGGTCAGCCATTTTGCTGTTCACTTCCGGACATTAGCGTCTGAGTTGGAATGGCCAGATAAAACCCTCATTCCCGTATTTTGGAGGGGGCTGGCTGACCATGTGAAGGACGCTTTGGCCACTAGGGAGATTCCCGCCACACTGGAGGAGCTCATAGCCATATCTACTCGTATTGACCTCCGTTTTAACGAGCGGAGGTTGGAGCGAGCCCAGTGTAGGCAGAGGTTTCGGCTGGCTCCCACCTTCGCCAAACCTTTGGAATCTCCAGTCCAGGCATCCGAGTCACATGAGGCCTTAGAGGTGACACGAGCGGGATCCAAGTCTCAGTCTGCCCATGCACATAAGGTCCGTCATGTTTGCCAGCAGTCAGGACACCTTGCCTCCAAGGGTCCTCAGCGGTCGGGGAAACGTCAGCGTCTAGTGGCAGTTGGAGGAGGTACACTAGACACGGCGACATTTGCCTCAAAGTTGTCCTTCAAGGGGACAATTACCATAGGCCCATCCACTCTTATGGTCGAGCTATGCGTGGATTCTGGGGCAGAGGGTAACTTTATGTCTTCCGCTTTTGCCCAGCGTCACGCAATACCCTTGGTGATGCTCACTGTTATGAAAGGCAATTCAGTACTACAATGGACATAGCGGTCAGAGCACATACAGTGATCTGACAATAACCCAAAATCATAGAACGAGCTCTGAGACGTGGGAACTCTGCAGACCGCAATCCCTAATCCTCTCCAAACAACACTAGAGGCAGCCGTGGATTGGGCCCAACTCTGCCTATGCAACTCGGCACAGCCTGAGAAACTAACTAGCCCGAAGATAAAAAATAAGCCCACCTTGCCTCAGAGAAATACCCCAAAGGAAAAGGCAGCCCCCCACATATAATGACTGTGAGTTAAGATGAAAAGACAAATGTAGAGATGAAATAGATTCAGCAAAGTGAGGCCCGACTTTCTTAACAGATCGAGGATAGAAAAGGTAACTTTGCGGTCTACACAAAACCCTAAAGAAAACCACGCAAAGGGGGCAAAAAGACCCTCCGTACCGAACTAACGGCACGGAGGTACACCCTTTGCGTCCCAGAGCTTCCAGCAACAAATTAGACAAGTTGGACAGAAAAAATAGCAAACAAATAGCAAAGAAGAACTTAGCTATGCAGAGCAGCAGGCCACAGGAATGATCCAGGGAAAAGCAAGTCCAACACTGGAACATTGACAGGAAGCCATGATCAAAGCATTAGGTGGAGTTAAGTAGAGAAGCACCTAACGACCTCACCAGATCACCTGAGGGAGGAAACTCAGAAGCCGCAGTACCACTTCCCTCCACCAACAGAAGCTCACAGAGAGAATCAGCCGAAGTACCACTTGTGACCACAGGAGGGAGCTCTGCCACAGAATTCACAACAGTACCCCCCCCTTGAGGAGGGGTCACCGAACCCTCACCAGAGCCCCCAGGCCGACCAGGATGAGCCACATGAAAGGCACGAACAAGATCGGGAGCATGGACATCAGAGGCAAAAACCCAGGAATTATCTTCCTGAGCATAACCCTTCCATTTAACCAGATACTGGAGTTTCCGTCTAGAAACACGAGAATCCAAAATCTTCTCCACAATATACTCCAATTCCCCCTCCACCAAAACCGGGGCAGGAGGATCAACAGATGGAACCATAGGTGCCACGTATCTCCGCAACAATGACCTATGGAATACGTTATGTATGGAAAAAGAATCTGGAAGGGTCAGACGAAAAGACACAGGATTAAGAACCTCAGAAATCCTATACGGACCAATGAAACGAGGTTTAAACTTAGGAGAGGAAACCTTCATAGGAATATGACGAGAAGATAACCAAACCAGATCCCCAACACGAAGTCGGGGACCCACACGGCGTCTGCGATTAGCAAAACGTTGAGCCTTCTCCTGGGACAAGGTCAAATTGTCCACTACATGAGTCCAAATCTGCTGCAACCTGTCCACCACAGTATCCACACCAGGACAGTCCGAAGACTCAACCTGTCCTGAAGAGAAACGAGGATGGAACCCAGAATTGCAGAAAAATGGCGAAACCAAGGTAGCCGAGCTGGCCCGATTATTAAGGGCGAACTCAGCCAAAGGCAAAAAGGACACCCAGTCATCCTGATCGGCAGAAACAAAGCATCTCAGATATGTTTCCAAGGTCTGATTGGTTCGTTCGGTCTGGCCATTAGTCTGAAGATGGAAAGCCGAGGAAAAAGACAAGTCAATGCCCATCCTACCACAAAAGGCTCGCCAAAACCTTGAAACAAACTGGGAGCCTCTGTCAGAAACGATATTCTCTGGAATGCCATGTAAACGAACCACATGCTGGAAGAACAATGGCACCAAATCAGAGGAGGAAGGCAATTTAGACAAGGGTACCAGATGGACTATCTTAGAAAAGCGATCACAGACCACCCAAATGACTGACATCTTTTGAGAAACGGGAAAATCAGAAATAAAATCCATAGAGATATGTGTCCAAGGCCTCTTCGGGACCGGCAAGGGCAAAAGCAACCCACTGGCATGAGAACAGCAGGGCATAGCCCGAGCACAAATCCCACAGGACTGCACAAAAACACGCACATCCCGCGACAGAGACGGCCACCAAAAGGATCTAGCCACCAACTCTCTGGTACCAAAGATTCCAGGATGACCAGCCAACACCGAACAATGAACCTCAGAGATAACTTTATTGGTCCACCTATCAGGGACAAACAGTCTCTCCGCTGGACAACGATCAGGTTTATTAGCCTGAAATTTTTGCAGCACCCGCCGCAAATCAGGGGAGATGGCAGACACAATTACTCCTTCCTTGAGGATACCCGCCAGCTCAGACAAACCCGGAGAGTCGGGCACAAAACTCCTAGACACAGCATCCGCCTTCACATTTTTAGAGCCAGGAAGGTACGAAATCACAAAGTCAAAACGGGCAAAAAACAGCGACCAACGAGCCTGTCTAGGATTCAACCGCTTAGCAGACTCAAGATTAGTCAAGTTCTTATGATCAGTCAATACCACCACGCGATGCTTAGCTCCTTCAAGCCAATGACGCCACTCCTCGAATGCCCACTTCATGGCTAGCAACTCTCGGTTGCCCACATCATAATTTCGCTCAGCAGGCGAAAACTTCCTGGAAAAAAAAACGCATGGTTTCATCACTGAGCAATCAGAACCTCTCTGCGACAAAACAGCCCCTGCTCCAATCTCAGAAGCATCAACCTCGACCTGGAACGGAAGAGAAACATCTGGTTGACACAACACAGGGGCAGAAGAAAAACGACGCTTCAAGTCTTGAAAAGCTTCCACAGCAGCAGAAGACCAATTGACCAAATCAGCACCCTTCTTGGTCAAATCGGTCAAAGGTTTGGCAATACTAGAAAAATTGCAGATGAAGCAACGATAAAAATTAGCAAAGCCCAGGAACTTTTGCAGACTTTTCAGAAATGTCGGCTGAGTCCAATCATGGATGGCTTGGACCTTAACAGGATCCATCTCGATAGTAGAAGGGGAAAAGATGAACCCCAAAAATGAAACCTTCTGCACACCAAAGAGACACTTTGATCCCTTCACAAACAAAGAATTAGCACGCAGGACCTGAAAAACTGTTCTGACCTGCTTCACATGAGACTCCCAATCATCCGAGAAGATCAAAATGTCATCCAAGTACACAATCAGGAATTTATCCAGGTACTCTCAGAAGATGTCATGCATAAAGGACTGAAACACTGATGGAGCATTGGCAAGTCCGAATGGCATCACTAGATACTCAAAATGACCCTCGGGCGTATTAAATGCAGTTTTCCATTCATCTCCTCGCCTGATTCGCACCAGATTATACGCACCACGAAGATCTATCTTGGTGAACCAACTAGCCCCCTTAATCCGAGCAAACAAATCAGATAACAATGGCAAGGGGTACTGAAATTTAACCGTGATCTTATTTAGAAGGCGGTAATCTATACAAGGTCTCAGCGAACCATCCTTCTTGGCTACAAAAAAGAACCCTGCTCCTAATGGTGACGATGACGGGCGAATATGCCCCTTCTCCAGGGATTCCTTCACATAACTGCGCATAGCGGCGTGCTCAGGCACGGATAAATTAAACAGTCGACCTTTTGGGAATTTACTACCAGGAATCAAATTGATAGCACAATCACAATCCCTATGCGGAGGTAGGGCATCGGACTTGGGCTCATCAAATACATCCCGGTAATCAGACAAGAACTCTGGAACCTCAGAAGGGGTGGATGACGAAATTGACAGAAATGGAACATCACCATGTACCCCCTGACAGCCCCAGCTGGACACCGACATGGATTTCCAATCTAATACTGGATTATGGGCTTGTAGCCATGGCAACCCCAACACGACCACATCATGCAGATTATGCAACACCAGAAAGCGAATAACCTCCTGATGTGCAGGAGCCATGCACATGGTCAGCTGGGTCCAGTATTGAGGCTTATTCTTGGCCAAAGGCATGGCATCAATTCCTCTCAATGGAATAGGACACTGCAAGGGCTCTAAGAGAAACCCACAACGCTTAGCATACTCCAAGTCCATCAAATTCAGGGCTGCGCCTGAATCCACAAATGCCATGACAGAATACGATGACAAAGAGCAGATCAAGGTAACGGACAGAAGAAATTTTGACTGTACCGTACCAATGGTGGCAGACCTAGCGAACCGCTTAGTGCGCGTAGGACAATCAGAGATAGCATGAGTGGAATCACCACAGTAGAAACACAGCCCATTCAGACGTCTATGTTCTTGCTGTTTAACTCTGGTCAAAGTCCTATCGCACTGCATAGGCTCAGGTTTAAGCTCAGGTAATACCGCCAAATGGTGCACAGATTTACGCTCACGCAAGCGTCGACCGATCTGAATGGCCAAAGACATAGACTCATTCAAACCAGCAGGCATAGAAAATCCCACCATGACATCCTTAAGGGCTTCAGAGAGACCCTTTCTGAACATAGCTGCCAGCGCAGATTCATTCCATTGAGTGAGCACGGACCACTTTCTAAATTTCTGACAATATACCTCTATCTCATCCTGACCCTGACAAAGAGCCAGCAAATTTTTCTCTGCCTGATCCACTGAATTAGGTTCATCTTACAGCAATCCGAGCGCCAGGAAAAATGCATCGATATTACTCAATGCAGGATCTCCTGGCGCAAGAGAAAATGCCCAGTCCTGAGGGTCGCCGCGCAAAAAAGAAACAACAATCAATACCTGTTGAACTGGATCACCAGAGGAGCAAGGTTTCAAGGCCAGAAATAATTTACAATTATTTTTGAAACTCAGAAACTTAGTTCTATCTCCAAAAAACAAATCAGGAATAGGAATTCTTGGTTCCAACATAGCTTTCTGATCAATAGTGTCTTGAATCTTTTGTACTCTTGCCGAGAGCTGATCCACAAATGAAGACAGACTTCTAATGTCCATCGCTACACCTGTGTACTGAACCACCCAAATGTCTAGGGGAAAAAAAAGGCAAAACACAGTGCAAAGAAAAAAAAATGGTCTCAGAACTTCTTTTTTCCCTCTATTGAGAATCATTAGTACTTTGGGCTTCCTGTACTGTTATGAAAGGCAATTCAGTACTACAATGGACATAGCGGTCAGAGCACATACAGTGATCTGACAATAACCCAAAATCATAGAACGAGCTCTGAGACGTGGGAACTCTGCAGACCGCAATCCCTAATCCTCTCCAAACAACACTAGAGGCAGCCGTGGATTGGGCCCAACTCTGCCTATGCAACTCGGCACAGCCTGAGAAACTAACTAGCCCGAAGATAGAAAATAAGCCCACCTTGCCTCAGAGAAATACCCCAAAGGAAAAGGCAGCCCCCCACATATAATGACTGTGAGTTAAGATGAAAAGACAAACGTAGAGATGAAATAGATTCAGCAAAGTGAGGCCCGACCTTCTTAACAGATCGAGGATAGAAAAGGTAACTTTGCGGTCTACACAAAACCCTAAAGAAAACCACGCAAAGGGGGCAAAAAGACCCTCCGTACCGAACTAACGGCATGGAGGTACACCCTTTGCGTCCCAGAGCTTCCAGCAACAAATTAGACAAGCTGGACAGAAAAAATAGCAAACAAATAGCAAAGAAGAACTTAGCTATGCAGAGCAGCAGGCCACAGGAATGATCCAGGGAAAAGCAAGTCCAACACTGGAACATTGACAGGAAGCCAGGATCAAAGCATTAGGTGGAGTTAAGTAGAGAAGCACCTAACGACCTCACCAGATCACCTGAGGGAGGAAACTCAGAAGCCGCAGTACCACTTCCCTCCACCAACAGAAGCTCACAGAGAGAATCAGCCGAAGTACCACTTGTGACCACAGGAGGGAGCTCTGCCACAGAATTCACAACAGTACCCCCCCTTGAGGAGGGGTCAACAGCTCGCCAAGTCGGTAACCGTTCGAGTGGTAAATGGGTCAACACTACCTTCACAGATTACCCACCAAACCATTCCTTTCACGCTATCTGTGTCTCCATCACATCAGGAGATAATCTCCCTATTAGTCATTCCTGAGGGAATTGATGAGGTCCTGTTGGGGATACCATGGCTTCGCTACCATCCTCCTCATATTGAGTGGTCCTCTGGGAGAATTTTGGGTTGGAGTAAATCTTGCGAGGGTAGATGTCTGAGGGAGTGCGTTCAGGTTGCTACTACACAGGTACCCGCAGATCTTTCCTCTCTCCCCAAGCACTATTGGCCCTATGCAGACGTGTTCTCCAAAAGAGCTGCGGAGACCCTTCCGCCTCACCGCCCCTATGACTGTCCTATTGACCTCTTGCCTGGTGCTGAGCCTCCCCGGGGTCGAGTCTATCCGTTATCTCTCCCGGAGACGGAGGCAATGTCCCAGTACATCCAGGAGAATCTGGCAAGAGGATTCATTAGGAAGTCAGTGTCACCGGCAGGGGCAGGGTTCTTCTTCGTACAGAAGAAGACTGGAGACTTACGTCCATGCATAGACTACAGGGGTCTTAACGCCATCACCGTTAAGAACAAGTACCCACTACCCCTGATATCTGAGCTGTTTGATAGGCTACGGGGAGCGAGGGTATTTACAAAGTTAGATCTGCGGGGTGCTTACAACCTGATTCGCATGCGTGAGGGGGATGAATGGAAGACGGCTTTTAACACCAGGGATGGGCACTATGAATATCTGATGATGCCCTTCGGGCTCTGTAATGCCCCAGCCGTTTTCCAAGACTTTGTGAACGACATCTTCCGGGATATGCTCACCACCTCGGTCGTAGTCTATCTGGATGATATTCTCATCTTCTCTCCAGATATTGACTCCCATCGGAGAGATGTTCGCAAAGTCTTCGACCTCTTACGGGCAAACTCCCTCTACGCCAAGTTGGAGAAGTGTGTGTTTGAGCAGGAGTCCTTGCCTTTCCTTGGTTATATCATCTCTGCCCAGGGTTTGGCTATGGATCCTGCCAAGCTACAGGCTGTAATGGACTGGCAGGAACCCCATTCTCTTAAAGCGGTGCAGCGCTTTATGGGGTTCATTAATTACTATCGCCAGTTCATCCCACACTTCTCAACTTTGGTAGCTCCCTTGGTTGCCCTCACCAAGAAGGGAGCAAATCCCAAGTTGTGGTCAGAGGAGGTCTCCAAAGCCTTTCTCTCGATCAAGTCACACTTCGCTAGCGCTCCCATCCTACATCGCCCCGATGTTGATAAGCCATTTATCTTGGAGGTGGATGCCTCATCCGTTGGTGCTGGAGCAGTCCTTTTCCAAAAGGATGCTCAAGGTCGGGAGCATCCTTGCTTCTTCTTCTCCAAGACCTTCACACCAGCGGAGAGGAATTATTCCATCAGGGACAGGGAGTTGCTGGCCATGAAGTTGGCTTTTTCAGAGTGGAGACATCTCTTGGAGGGAGCTCGCTTTCCCTTCCAAGTCTTCACTGACCACAAGAACTTGGTGTATCTGCAAACGGCCCAGCGGCTGAATTCTTGCCAGGCTAGATGGTCCCTGTTCTTCTCCCGGTTCCATTTGACTCTCCATTTCCTCTCCGGGGAGAAGAACGTTCGTGCTGAGGCTCTCTCCCGCTCCGTGGTGTCATCGGAGGAGGAGGAGGAGGAGCCTCAGCTTATTGTCCCTTCTGAGAGCCTGAGAACTGTAGCTCCGGTTTCGCTAGAGTCTGTGCCCCCGGGCAAGACTTTCGTGCCAGCTAACTTGCGACCGGAGGTTCTCTCTTGGGCTCACTCCTTCAGAGTGGGTGGGCATTTTGGGACCAAGAGGACATCTGAGCTTCTGGCGAGAACATACTGGTGGCCGCATATGGCCCGAGATGTCAAGGACTATATTCAGGCGTGCGTTTCTTGCGCCCAGAATCGGTCTCCTCGGCAACGGCCTGCTGGGTTGCTTTACCCTCTACCGGTGGCAGACAGGCCCTGGGAGATGGTCGGGATGGACTTTGTGGTGGGTCTACCCAAGTCGCGTGGCTGCTCCATTATTTGGGTTGTCACCGACCATTTCTCCAAGATGGTGCATTTGGTGCCGCTTCCTTGGTTACCCTCAGCACGGGCCTTGGCGGTGTTGTTCATTAAACACGTTTTCTGTTTGCATGGTATGCCTGATAAGATTGTCAGCGATCGGGGTCCCCAGTTCGCATCTCGGTTTTGGAGAGAGCTCTGCTGTTTACTCAGCATAGAGTTAAACCTCTCCTCTGCATACCATCCCGAGACGAATGGGTTGGTGGAGAGAACCAACCAGACTCTGGTGACATATTTGCGACATTTCGTCTCTGCTAGGCAGGATGACTGGGCATCTTTGCTACCTTGGGCGGAATTTGCCCTGAACAACGCCGTAGCCGATTCCACTGGTCAAACTCCTTTTCTCCTTAATTACGGCCAGCATCCGCTTGTCCCTGTGCCCATGCCCGTGTCATCCACCGATTCTAGGGTGGCAGACTGGGCGGTGGAGGCACGTGACATCTGGGACCGCACACAGGATGCCATCCGGGCCTCCAAGGAGAGAATGAGGGTTTCGGCTGATACACACCGGCGCCCCGCTCCGGTCTTTGCTCCTGGCGACTTAGTGTGGCTCTCCGCCCGTAACATCAGGCTGCGAGTTGAGTCAACTAAGTTTGCTCCTCACTACATTGGCCCGTTTAAGGTTCTGGAACAGGTCAACCCTGTGGTATACCGTTTGGCTATTCCTCCACGCCTTGGTATCACCGATACTTTCCACGTTTCCCTCTTAAAGCCCGTTCATTTGTCCCGGTTTTCCGAGTCATCTGCTGGGACATCGGGTTCATCCACGGATGAGTTTGAGGTGAATGCTATTGTTGGGTGCAAGGTGGTACGTGGCAAGAAATTTTATCTGGTGGACTGGAAGGGTCACGGCCCAGAGGATAGAACCTGGGAGCCTGTGGAGCACATTCGGGCTCCGCTGCTTATCGCAGCTTTTGAGCGTAGTGAGGCTCAAGGAGGGGGGGGCCCTAGGAGGGGGGGGTAATGTTAGGAGTCGAAGTTCCTCTGCTGCACAGGGAGAATCTCGATCCGTGTCTGCTGCGGTCTCCCATTCGGTATCGGCCGCAGTGGGCTCTGCTCAGCGGAGACGTCGCTCCCAGTGTCTCGCTGGGGCTGATTCGGTGCATAGGGTCACTACTGCCTTTTCTGGCTTTCCTATGGTACCCTGCACTGATCTGCGGCGAGCGAGCCTCTCTGGGACTAAGTCCTTGTTTACTCACACTGAGCATGCCCAGGGCAGGGTCTCCCATTGGAGGTCGAGGGCCACATGTTCGGTCACATGCTCAGGTGCTGCAATACATTCCATTGGTCCTTCTGGAAGGTCCTGAAAGGGCAAAACATGCTCAGGTACTGCAGCACTTTCCATTGGTCCTTCTGGAAGGTCCTGAAAGGGCAAAAACTTCAGTAGCAGCTTCCTGTGCTGCAACTATATAAACTGCGCATGACCGCACGGCCATGCGCTAGTATCGTCTTATGCTATATGCTTTGCGCCAATGTGGTCATGTGTTTGAATGTGTTCAGGGACCCGGCTGAAATAAGCCCCTAGAATGCTGGCACCTCCGGCGAGGAGATTGTGTTTAAGTGTGTTCAGGGACCCAGCTGAAATAAGCCCCTAGAATGCTGGCATCTCCGGCGAGGAGTTTTGTATGCATGCATGACCACTCACTGCTCACATCTGGGTAGTTGGCCTGTGCCTCTGTGAAAGTCTAACAGGGCACAGAGCTTTCCTCTCGCGGTTACTCTGTGAAGCTAACAGAGTTGGTATATACCGCCATATAGAGCCGCCATTATTTAGCAGCAGGTGCTTTCCTGCACAGTGGATCCCGGGTTGCGAACGCACCAATTCCATTTAATAAATTATATATTTGGTGCGTTCCGCCAACCCTAACACTTTGTCAAATGCTTTGCTGAAGTTAAGATATACTATATCTACAGCATTTCCCTGATCCACCCAGTCAGTGATTCTGTCATAGAAGGAAAGTTAGTCTGACATGACTTACTAGTTACAAATCCATGTTGACTCTGGTTAATCACTTCATTCTTATCCAGGTACTTACATATATGTTGTTTAATAATTTGTTCAAAGATCTTTCCTGGTATTGAAGTCAGACTCACCGGCCTATAGTTCCCTGGGTTCACCTTCTTCCCCTTTTTGAAGATAGGAACAACATTTGCTCTTCTCCAGTCTTCTGGGACTTTTCCTGTTCTCCACGAATTTTCAAAGATTATGGAGAGAGGTTAAAAAATTTCTTCTGCTATCTCCTTCATTACTCTGGGGTGTAATTCATCTGGACTTGGAGATATGAATTCATTTATGTTAGCTAAGTGTTTCTTCACTATCTTTCTGTTTATAGATATCCTGGATTCTTTTACTCCTTTAATAGGACAGTGAAGATCAGTTGATGTTACATTTCCTTTCTGAGCGAATACTGTCTTCAAAAGGAATTCGTAGTTAAAATTCCACGCTGCCGCTGGGATAAATTTCAGGAGAATGTATTCGATTCGCAGTGGTTTCATTCAACGTGTTTCAGGGTTTCCTGATGAAGGGGGCATGAGACCCCTGAAACGCGTTGAATAAAACAACTGTGAATCAACTACATTCTCATGAAATTAATTCCAGGGCCAGCGCGGAGTTTTAACTACGAATTCCCTTTAAAGACAGTATTTGCTCTGGTCGCTGAAGACCTGTGGATCTACAGCAGCCGCTATTCATATACTCTTATCTCATCCTAACCAGGTGAGCATATTTAGTGTTTATTCTCTCCTGTGTAATGTGGATAAGACCCTATTGCGTTCTTTGTCTCCCCATTTTTTTGCAATAGCTTTCTGAGAGAAAACATTGCAAAATCGGATTTTAAAAGTTCGGCCTTTTCAACATCCTTTCTTACTATTTCATGATTTCCATCCTGTAAAAATCCTATAGCATCTTGACTTATGATGTATCCCCAAAATCCTTTTTTACTGCTTTTGTCATCTCTTGCAAGCCTTAATTCATTGTCAGCTTTAGATAATCTGGTTCGTGCCCTGCAGGTTCTGCAGACAGCATTATATTCTTCTTTAGATATGCCCCCCTCTTTCCATTTGATAAACATTTCTTTCTTCCTTTTTAGCATGTGTTTAAGTTCTGGGTTCATCCATCCTGGTTTTCTTAAATGCTTTGTATTCTACCCTCTTTTTGGAATTGTTAACGATTGTGCTTTGAGAAGCTAATTTTTCAAGATTTTCCAACCTTCCCGGACATTTTTGTCCTAAAGGATATCCAGCCATTGGATCCCCCCGATTCTCTTTCTGAGTCCCTTAAAATTTGCCTTTCTGAAATTTAACCTTGAAGTCTGAGTCTTCACAGGTCTTCCTGCTCTAGTTATCCAAAATCCTAAAACAGCATGGTCGCTAACACCTAGGGTCCCAGCCACTCTTACCTCCTCAACCATGTCCTTCCTGCTTATAAGGATTAGATCCAAGGTAGCAGATCCCCTTGTTGTGAGCTGGTGTTTGTAGCCGGGGGGCTATATCCGTGGCCCCTTTCTAAGCTATGAATATCAGCCCACAGCTGTCTGCATAGCCTTTTCTGGCTATTAATTACAGGGGGACCCCACATTTGATTTTTTTGGGGGGTCCCCCTATTTTAATAGGCAGTAAATGCTAAATATACAGCTGGGGGCTGATATTCATAGCCTGGGAAGATCCATGGGTATTAACCCCTTCCTAGGCTATAAATATCGGCCCCCGGTCGCTGGATTTCCCTCTCTGGCGCAGAAAATTGCGTGGGAGCCATTTTTTTCATTTAAAAAAAAAATTAAACAGATATTGCATTTAAGGTCGTGGCCACACTTGCGAGAAACTCGCACGAGTCTCTCACATCAATACCAGGCACTGCTGCTGGAACTCATGACCGGAGTGTGCAACTGCATGTATTTCTATGTAGCTGAACGCTCCGGTCCAAGTGCCGGTGGCAGTGCTGGGTACTGAGGTGCGAGACTTGTGCGAGTTTCTTGCAAATGTGACCCCGGCTTAATGTAGATTTTGTTTTGTGTGTATCTTTGTTTAACTCTCTATGTACCATTTTATTATGTTTATTACTAAACATCGGGCTTGGTATTATCTATCTATCTATAGATTTATCTTTCTATAGATCTATCTATATATCTATCGATAGATAAACACAGAAAATTGGAACAGCACTTCACCAACAGATGGGTACACGCCTCCCAGACGCCTATCCAAGACTTGCCTCAATCCAGACATAGGAAAAAATGCAGGCAGCACTCCATAGCTTAAAGGTGAAAAAAATTTGGTTTTATTTCAAAATGCTGCTTGCATTTTTGCCTATATCTAGCTATAGATAGATAGATATATCTATAGATATATCTATAGAGAAATAGATATATATCTATAGATAGATAGATCTATAGATAGATCGATCTATCTATAGATCTATTTATTATCTGTCTATCTATACATATATCTATCTATCCCATATCTATCTACCTATAGGTCTATCATCTATCGATATATAAACCTATCTATCCATCTATAGATCTATCATCTATCGATATATCTATCGATATATCTATCTTTTTTTATCAGATAGATTTTTATTATCCGCAAAGAATAAACAATCAGAATATTTCTCATGACAATGTTTCATTAAACATTTACAAATAACTTTTTTCCCCCGACGCAGAGCCCCCCCACCCTGCCCAACCCCAGAGACCTCAGCCAGAGCCACCCCACTTCCTTCATCATACAAACATTTGAATAAACATCCGTTATATTTCCATTGAATACTAGGCTCCCTATATTCTCATTTATCATCCTAATTCAAGTCCATCCACGGTTGCCACAGCTTGTGGAAGATGTCCAGCTTATTCCTTTTGGTGTAGATACTTTTCTCCAAAGTAAGTATATGCTCTGTTTGCTTAAGAAAGTTTCTTCTTGTTGGAGGTTCCTCTCTAATCCAAAATTTGGCGATCAACTTCCTAGCAATGAATAACAATCGTGCAATAGCTATTTTAAACATGTTGTCCGTAACAATTTCCTCCACATATCCCAATATGCAAGTCTGAGGAACCCTAGGGACAGAACATCCATACACCAGTTCAATACGATTTAAAACAATTATCCAGAAGGAGGACAGTCTAGGGCACTGCCACATCATATGCAATATCCCCGCCTAGGATTGTGAGCACCGAGGGCATTCCGAGTTTTGCCTAAGCCCAGCCTTGAACAACCTGTCAGGGGTTCTATAGGCCCTATGGATTACGAATAACTGTGATAGCCTGCCTGGGCACATATTCTAGGACCGACTCCCATCTATCATTGTCAATTATTCCCAATTCAGCTTCCCATTTCCCTTTGGCTCGGATGGGATATTTTTCCAGGAAAGAAAAAGCAGAAACCCATATATTTCTGAAATCGCCCCTTCGTGCAGCTATTCTTAAGGATATAGTCGAGCATGAGATCAATCTGTACCACTATGGCTCCCCTTTTATTCTGTGCCTGATAAGCATGAGAGATACGATTATACTGGAACAATTCAGACCGTGGCAACTGAAATTCTTCCTGCAACTCCTCAAATGTTTTAAGTCTGCCCTGACTTATCAGCTGCCCCAGCTGTTTAATACCTGCTGCAGACCAAAAGTGAAAACCCTCACTCTGCCTAAATTCCGGTAGATAAATGTTGTCCCAAATAAGCGAGAATCTGGTGAACCCACTTACTCCCCTAATGAGTTTGACTTTTTCCCATACTCTGTGAATTAATCTGATAGTGCACCCCTGTGAACCCATTTTTTTGAATTGTCCTCCTTCCAAACTGTCACTCAAAACGTCTGCCTGTAGTAAGAACCTCAAGCTATTAGGTATTTGCACACTCCCTGCCTCCTCCCCCCATCCTTTGAGATGTTGACACTGTGCTGCTAAGAAGTATAGCCATGGATTAGGAAGTGCAAGACCCCCCTCTGTTTTGGCCCTCTGAAGTATCTCCTGTTTAAACCTAGGACTCTTTCCTCCCCATATTAATTCCCCAAACAAAGACCTAATCTTACGGAATCTGCATTGTGTAATCATTGGGTATGTGCACACGTCAGGATTTCTTGCAGAAATTTTCCTGACAAAAACCGGACATTTCTGCCAGAAATTCGCATGCGTTTTTACCGCGATTTTGACGTGTTTTTGACGCGTTTTTGATGCGTTTTTTGTGCGTTTCTTCCCAATTGCATAGAATTGCGGGAAAAACACAGAAAATCCGCAAAAATAATGAACATGCTCATTTTTTTACCGCGATGCGTTTTTTTCGTAGAAAAAAACGCATCCATGTGCACAAAACATGCAGAATGCATTCTAAATGAAATGATAGAATGCATAATGTTTGCGTTTTTAATTAGTTTTTATAGCGTTTTTAGCGTGAAAAAATGAGAAAAAAATGTGAAAAAACCTGAACGTGTGCACATGGCCTAGGACTCTTTCCTCCCCATATTAATTCCCTAAACAAAGACCTAATCTTACAGAATCTGCATTGTGTAATCCAAACGGGAGAGATATGTAGCACGTACAACAACTGTGGCATTACAATCATCTTTAAGAGGTTCACCCTACCAACCACCGATAAATGTAATTTGTTCCATGCCGCAATCTTGGTACGAATTTTCTGCATTAACGGACTTATATTCAGTTCCTCAAAGGTAGTTAGAGAAAGAGCAATCTGAATACCCAAATATTTGAATTTTTGAACAATCTTTAATTTTGTGGTTATCGCCCTCTCTCCACTGCCCATACTGTCCCCGTCAATCAACAACATACAAGAATTATCCCAGCTTATTGTGAGACCCGAAAACCGACCAAACTCCTCAATCAAAGCAACCGCATTGCACAGGGACCTTTCAGAATCCTCCAGGAACAACAAAATATCGTCAGCATATAATGCAATTTTGTCTTCCCTCCTACCATAGATGTAACCTCTAACCTCTTGAGCACCTATTATTTTAGCCGCTAACAGCTCCACGGCCAGAGCGAAGAGCAACGGGGACAGCGGACACCCCTGTCTGGTACCCCTAAACAGCGGGAAACTCTCTGACAAATTATTATTGACTCTAATTTTTGCCGTTGGGAACGAGTACAACAACTTAACCCAGGAGATGAATTTTGGACCAAACCCCAGGCGATCCAATACCGACCACAAGTAACTCCACTCCACACAATCAAAGGCCTTGTGGGCATCTAAAGACACCACAACTCTTTTTCCGGCATTGTCTGCAGGAATTTGCATATTTAAAAATAGCCTTCTCAAGTTAATTGCTGTGGATTTATTGGGCATAAAGCCAGACTGGTCTGGGTGAATCAATTTATCGATCACTTGGGACAGCCTGTTCGCCAGGGCCTTCGCCAAAATCTTTATGTCAGCCGTTAGAAGTGAAATTGGTCTATACAACTCCGGCTATTGAGGATCTTTATCAGCTTTAGGAATAACCACCACAATGGCCTCTCTCATTGATGGGGGCAGCACTCCCCTCTCCAACGACTCAGAGAACACTCGCTCCAATTTGGGCATTAACTCTGCATTAAGAATTTTATAAACTTCTACTGGGATACCGTCCGTCCCCGGAGCCTTGCCCCCCGCCATATCTGCCAAAGCCGCCTTCAATTCTTCCTCCCCAAGCGGTCTATCCATCCACTCCCTTTCCTCTCTACCTAGTCTGGGTAAGTCAACCTCTTTCAAATAACTATTCATTTCCTCAGGACTTTTATACACCCTAGAGGAATATAATTTACTATAAAATCTCCGAAAAAGGTCTAAAATCCCCCCCCCCAAGTAACCGTTTTACCTTCCTCTGTTCTTATGGAGTATACATGTGAAGAATCGCGCTGCACAGAAACCACCACCGAGAGCAAATGTCCCACCTTCTCTCCCTCAGAATAAGATGTTTCCTTTTGAAAGGCTCTCAACCTATCTGCCCTACGCATATGGAGTTCATCGACCGCTACCTGAGCCGCCCTCATACGAAGTTGCGCTTCTCTTGAATTCCGAGAGGCCAGTGTCTCTTCTGCCACCCTCAGCTCCTCCATCACTGCATTGTCTTGAATTTTAGACTTAGTTTTATGTCTCGAGATGTCCCGGAATAAAATTCCTCTCAGGTATGCCTTCATGGTGTGCCACACTACAAGATTCCCCGCACTACCTTCATTAATCCTGAAAAACTCCCCGAGTTCAGTTCCCACCTGTTCCATATCCAAATACTGTAGCCAGGAGGGGTGAAATTTCCAGCCCAACCCTGTCAGACCACTCTTCCCTGTCATTTGTACCGAGACCAGTACTGGGCTATGGTCCGATATTACTCTAGGCCTATACTCCACCTCATGTATTAGATTATTCACCCCCCCATTTCCCAAAGCCACATCAATGCGAGATAAAGATCCGTATGTTGCTGAATAACATGAGTAGGCATATGTCCTAGAATTACGCACCCGCCACAAATCTATCCATCCTATTTCTCTTAGATAATTTCCAAAAGGAGTAGAGTTCCCTTCACTTCTCAACTCCGCATGTCTACCCTTGTCCCAGTGATCATTAGATATATTGTTCACATCCCCCACTATAAGGAGGGGCACCCCATCCCACCTACCCGTAATTTCCAGAATCTCCTGTATCTTTTTCTTGGAATATGGTGGTGGAATATAAATTGACACAATACAAATTAATCTGTTAAATATCTTGCATACTAAAAACACAAATTGGCCGTCTTTATCGGTGGTTACCTCAATCTCTTCAAACGGAACACTAACGTGTATCAAAATTGACACACCTCTGGCATAATTTGAGAACATTGAGTGATACGCCTTTCTCACCCATCTCTTCTGTAGAATAGCAACCTTTTCCTTCACTAGGTGAGTTTCCTGCAGACATATCACTGAAGGCCTCTGTTTCAGTACATATTGGAAAATAGCTGTTCGTTTAGTAGCATTTGCAAGGCCCCTAACATTCCAACTTAGCCCAACCAACTCCTCTCTACTCTTAGAATATCAAAATAAACTCTCCCTCTCAATTTGAGATCTGGGAACGCTGTTTCACAGCCTAACAATACAAACTCTGCGTTCCTTCAGCTCCCCCGCCCACCATAGCCAAAATGCAAATTCCGTTGCGCCGCCGAACACAACCTGATGATATCACTATACCATAAAGTCACAGCATAAGCACCAGTTAACTATCAAACCAAACATAACAGTGAAGGGTTAACAATTGCCTCAGTAGCACTTAAATCAGTTTCAGCGGGTCTGCCCAGTTCTGATATGCTTAGTATTGAGATCCAGCCATTGTGACGCCTCCTCTAGATTTTGGAAAAAATGCACCCGATCCAGAGCCACCGCCCTTAATTTAGCTGGGTAAATCATTGAATAATGGACATCTAAGTCTCGCAACCTCCTCTTGACCTCTCCAAACTTCATCCGAAGCTTTTGGACCGCCGCAGAGTAATCCGGATAATGGGAGACCCGATTACCATCAATGGTCAGCGCATCACAATTCCTGGCTTTCCTCAACAAAATGTCTCGGTCCTGATAGTTCAGAATTTTAGCCAAGATAACTCTTGGGGCCAAGCCGTGGGGGGAGGGGTCTGGTGGGCACACGGTGCGCTCTTTCAACGGCAAACATCTTAGTGAGGCCATCTCCACCCACAGCGTTTTTTAGCCATGCCTCAATATAAGCCGTGGGATTGCTCCCTTCCGCCTTTTCTGGGACCCCCGCATGCTCGTGCCGTACCTCTCAGTGAAGTAACTGAGCTTGGTAATCTGTGTTCCATTCACAGTGAGTGGCGCTAACTCAGTGTGTCCAATGTAATGCAGCATGGTGGCTCAGTGGTTAGCATTGCAGCGCTAGGGTCCTGGGTTCTAATCCCACCCAGGACAACATCTGCAAAGAGTTTGTATGTTCTCTCCGTGTTTGCGTGGGTTTCCTCCGGGCACTCCGGTTTCCTCCCACATTCCAAAGACATACTGATAGGGAATTTAGATTGTGAGCCCCATCGGGGACAGTGATGATAATGTGTGCAAACTGTGAAGCGCTGCGGAAGATGTTAGCGCTATATAAAAATAAAGATTATTATTAATGCTTGCAGTTTTGTTCTGTCATTGTTATCACTAGCAGCAGGGTTCATCTCTGCACAGTGGACCCCGGGTTGCGATTGCACTTTATTATTATATTTTATTTAGTGCAATCAGCCAACCCTAACAATATCTCTCTACGATTCTTACATGTTGATTCAAAATAAGTGGATTCTCTAAGAAATACAAAATAAAACTGTTGTGAAAATAGCCTCATGATTTCCACCAAACAGCTTGGTTTGCACTTTTTCTAAGCAAAAATTGCTTTCTTTATCAGTAAAACTTTTTTTTTACAGTTTTTTAATTATTCCTAAATAAATGCTGAATAATAGTCTAATTTTGGTCCTTATTTCTTTAGCCATTTCTTCTTAGCATATGGAACATGCCAGGACTTGTCTGAAGCAGCAGGCTTATTCAGCTCTGGCCAGTTGTGACTGCAGCCACAGGATCTCATCTCAACTGTCAGAATGTCAGCGTTGATGTTGATAGCAGGAATGACAGGAAAAAATGACTGTAGTTCATCTTGCAAAATCTAGAAGATTTGAACTTTTTTTTTTAATTACACGTAATATTTTAATCTTTGATCAGTTTGCAGTATTTCAAAAAAGGTTAGTACTTTGTATTACTGTTTGATAGTAAACAGTTTCACAACCACATCCAAAAAAACTTAGTAAGTAAAACACAGTTTTTCATGGTGATAAATTGTGCACACAATTTTTTCAGGTGGATTCCGACACTGAAAATTCTTGAAAAACCTACCAGAAATCGATCGACATAATGAACATATGCATTTGTCTGCAAAGACACTTGTGCATATTTTCAGGTTTTTGAATGTCTTCTTAACGCCTCAGGTTTGTAAAAATGACCAAATGGTTAAGAAAAGTTACATTTTCCGCTGTGAAGACACACTCTGCTTTACAATACGAATCAATGAGAAAACTCAAAGATGCCCGGACGTCTTTTGGAGTGTTATGCCATTGTTTTTGCTTAAAAAGAATGATTCAATATTCAATGAAGTGAAAAAAATGACCGGAAAATGACAGTGAAAAGATGTCACAGAAAACATAGTAAGAACTCAGATAGGCAAAAACATTTGGGCATGCTGCATGAAGGGAACACTGTAAGGAAAAGCTACTGAGCAGTATCTCTACCTATATCTAGACACTGTATCCATTTTATGCAAGAGGCACTTTACCAAGGGTACCACTATTAAACCCATGAGCTAAGTATCATGATGTATGTACAGTGGGGCAAAAAAGTATTTAGTCAGTCAGCAATAGTGCAAGTTCCACCACTTAAAAAGATGAGAGGCGTCTGTAATTTACATCGTAGGTAGACCTCAACTATGGGAGACAAACTGAGAAAAAAAAATCCAGAAAATCACATTGTCTGTTTTTTTAACATTTTATTTGCATATTATGGTGGAAAATAAGTATTTGGTCAGAAACAAAATTTCATCTCAATACTTTGTAATATATCCTTTGTTGGCAATGACAGAGGTCAAACGTTTTCTGTAAGTCTTCACAAGGTTGCCACACACTGTTGTTGGTATGTTGGCCCATTCCTCCATGCAGATCTCCTCTAGAGCAGTAATGTTTTTGGCTTTTCCCTTGGCAACACGGACTTTTGACTCCCTCCAAAGGTTTTCTATAGGGTTGAGATCTGGAGACTGGCTAGGCCACTCCAGGACCTTGAAATGCTTCTTACGAAGCCACTCCTTCATTGCCCTGGCGGTGTGCTTTGGATCATTGTCATGTTGAAAGACCCAGCCACGTTTCATCTTCAATGCCCTTGCTGATGGAAGGAGGTTTGCACTCAAAATCTCACGATACATGGCCCCATTCATTCTTTCATGTACCCGGATCAGTCGTCCTGGCCCCTTTGCAGAGAAACAGCCCCAAAGCATGATGTTTCCACCACCATGCTTTACAGTAGGTATGGTGTTTGATGGATGCAACTCAGTATTCTTTTTCCTCCAAACACGACAAGTTGTGTTTCTTCCAAACAGTTCCAGTTTGGTTTCATCAGACCATAGGACATTCTCCCAAAACTCCTCTGGATCATCCAAATGCTCTCTAGCAAACTTCAGACGGGCCCGGACATGTATTGGCTTAAGCAGTGGGACACGTCTGGCACTGCAGGATCTGAGTCCATGGTGGCGTAGTGTGTTACTTATGGTAGGCCTTGTTACATTGGTCCCAGCTCTCTGCAGTTCATTCACTAGGTCCCCCCGCATGGTTCTGGGATTTTTGCTCACCGTTCTTGTGATCATTCTGACCCCACAGGGTGGGATTTTGCGTGGAGCCCCAGATCGAGGGAGATTATCATTGGTCTTGTATGTCTTCCATTTTCTAATTATTGCTCCCACTGTTGATTTCTTCACTCCAAGCTGGTTGGCTATTGCAGATTCAGTCTTCCCAGCCTGGTGCAGGGCTACAATTTTGTTTCTGGTGTCCTTTGACAGCTCTTTGGTCTTCACCATAGTGGAGTTTGGAGTCAGACTGTTTGAGGGTGTGCACAGGTGTCTTTTTATACTGATAACAAGTTTAAACAGGTGCCATTACTACAGGTAATGAGTGGAGGAAAGAGGAGACTCTTAAAGAAGAAGTTACAGGTCTGTGAGAGCCAGAAATCTTGATTGTTTGCTTCTGACCAAATACTTATTTTCCACCATAATATGCAAATAAATTGTTAAAAAAACAGACAATGTGATTTTCTGGATTTTTTTTCTCAGTTTGTCTCCCATAGTTGAGGTCTACCTATGATGTAAATTACAGACGCCTCTCATCTTTTTAAGTGGTGGAACTTGCACTATTGCTGACTGACTAAATACTTTTTTGCCCCACTGTATATGCAATATACAGTATTAAGGGATTTATTCCTAATTAACTTACTCAGAATATACTCCTGATGAGACAATTTTGAGGGGAAACGTGTTGCATGAACTATACTACAGTGGCTTTAGTGAGTATTCACCCTCCTGTTTTTTTACTTATTTTATTACATTACAACCTGTGTTTAAATATTAATTATAATAAGTTGGTGAAGTGAAGGGAGAAATATATAGGAAAAAATAAATTTATGGGATCAAATAACTAAAAATTGGCATGTGCATATGTATTCACCCCTTTTGCCATAAAGCCCCTAAATATTTCTGGTGTAAGCTATTACCTTCATAAGTTGCATGGTTACAAAAAGAAAGTCCACCTGTGTGCAAACTAAGTGTCACATGTCTGTCAGTATATACACTTTACCTTTTCTAAAAGGCCACAGAGGCTGCAACACCATTAAGCAATAGTAACATAGTAACATAGTAACATAGTTAGTAAGGCCGAAAAAAGACATTTGTCCATCCAGTTCAGCCTATATTCCATCATAATAAATCCCCAGATCTACGTCCTTCTACAGAACCTAATAATTGCATGATACAATATTGTTCTGCTCCAGGAAGACATCCAGGCCTCTCTTGAACCCCTCGACTGAGTTCGCCATCACCACCTCCTCAGGCAAGCAATTCCAGATTCTCACTGCCCTAACAGTAAAGAATCCTCTTCTATGTTGGTGGAAAAACCTTCTCTCCTCCAGACGCAAAGAATGCCCCCTTGTGCCCGTCACCTTCCTTGGTATAAACAGATCCTCAGCGAGATATTTGTATTGTCCCCTTATATACTTATACATGGTTATTACATCGCCCCTCAGTCGTCTTTTTTCTAGACTAAATAATCCTAATTTCGCTAATCTATCTGGGTATTGTAGCTCTCCCATCCCCTTTATTAATTTTGTTGCCCTCCTTTGTACTCTCTCTAGTTCCATTATATCCTTCCTGAGCACCGGTGCCCAAAACTGGACACAGTACTCCATGTGCGGTCTAACTAGGGATTTGTACAGAGGCAGTATAATGCTCTCATCATGTGTATCCAGACCTCTTTTAATGCACCCCATGATCCTGTTTGCCTTGGCAGCTGCTGCCTGGCACTGGCTGCTCCAGGTAAGTTTATCATTAACTAGGATCCCCAAGTCCTTCTCCCTGTCAGATTTACCCAGTGGTTTCCCATTCAGTGTGTAATGGTGATATTGATTCCTTCTTCCCATGTGTATAACCTTACATTTATCATTGTTAAACCTCATCTGCCACCTTTCAGCCCAAGTTTCCAACTTATCCAGATCCATCTGTAGCAGAATACTATCTTCTCTTGTATTAACTGCTTTACATAGTTTTGTATCATCTGCAAATATCGATATTTTACTGTGTAAACCTTCTACCAGATCAATAATGAATATGTTGAAGAGAACAGGTCCCAATACTGACCCCTGCGGGACCCCACTGGTCACAGCGACCCAGTTAGAGACTATACCATTTATAACCACCCTCTGCTTTCTATCACTAAGCCAGTTACTAACCCATTTACACACATTTTCCCCCAGACCAAGCATTCTCATTTTGTGTACCAACCTCTTGTGCGGCACGGTATCAAACGCTTTGGAAAAATCGAGATATACCACATCCAATGACTCACCGTGGTCCAGCCTATAGCTTACCTCTTCATAAAAACTGATTAGATTGGTTTGACAGGAGCGATTTCTCATAAACCCATGCTGATATGGAGTTAAACAGTTATTCTCATTGAGATAATCCAGAATAACATCCCTCAGAAACCTTTCAAATATTTTACCAACAATAGAGGTTAGACTTACTGGCCTATAATTTCCAGGTTCACTTTTAGAGCCCTTTTTGAATATTGGCACCACATTTGCTATGCGCCAGTCCTGCGGAACAGACCCCGTCACTATAGAGTCCCTAAAAATAAGAAATAATGGTTTATCTATTACATTACTTAGTTCTCTTAGTACTCGTGGGTGTATGCCATCCGGACCCGGAGATTTATCTATTTTGATCTTATTTAGACGGTTTCGCACCTCTTCTTGGGTTAGATTGGTGACCCTTAATATAGGGTTTTCAGTGTTTCTTGGGATTTCACCTAGCATTTCATTTTCCACCGTGAATACCGTGGAGAAGAAGGTGTTTAATATGTTAGCTTTTTCCTCGTCATCTACAACCATTCTTTCCTCACTATTTTTTAAGGGGCCTACATTTTCAGTTTTTATTCTTTTACTATTGATATAGTTGAAGAACAGTTTGGGATTAGTTTTACTCTCCTTAGCAATGTGCTTCTCTGTTTCCTTTTTGGCAGCTTTAATTAGTTTTTTAGATAAAGTATTTTTCTCCCTATAGTTTTTTAGAGCTTCAATGGTGCCATCCTGCTTTAGTAGTGCAAATGCTTTCTTTTTACTGTTAATTGCCTGTCTTACTTCTTTGTTTAGCCACATTGGGTTTTTCCTATTTCTAGTCCTTTTATTCCCACAAGGTATAAACCGCTTACACTGCCTATTTAGGATGTTCTTAAACATTTCCCATTTATTATCTGTATTCTTATTTCTGAGGATATTGTCCCAGTCTACCAGATTAAGGGCATCTCTAAGCTGGTCAAACTTTGCCTTCCTAAAGTTCAGTGTTTTTGTGACTCCCTGACAAGTCCCCCTAGTGAAAGACAGGTGAAACTGCACAATATTGTGGTCGCTATTTCCTAGATGCCCAACCACCTGCAGATTTGTTATTCTGTCAGGTCTATTAGATAGTATTAGGTCTAAAAGTGCTGCTCCTCTGGTTGGATTCTGCACCAATTGTGAAAGATAATTTTTCTTGGTTATTAGCAGAAACCTGTTGCCTTTATGGGTTTCACAGGTTTCTGTTTCCCAGTTAATATCCGGGTAGTTAAAGTCCCCCATAACCAGGACCTCATTATGGGTTGCAGCTTCATCTATCTGCTTTAGAAGTAGACTTTCCATGGTTTCTGTTATATTTGGGGGTTTGTAACAGACCCCAATGAGAATTTTGTTACCATTTTTCCCTCCATGAATTTCGACCCATATGGACTCGACATCCTCATTTCCTTCGCTAATATCCTCCCTTAAAGTGGACTTTAGACAAGACTTTACATAGAGACAAACCCCTCCTCCTCTCCGATTTTTACGATCCTTTCTAAACAGACTGTAACCCTGTAAGTTATCTGCCCAGTCATAGACACCACCAACCAAACAACACCATGAAAATCAAGGAGATCTCCAAACAAATCAAGGGCAAAGTTATTAAGAACTACAAGTCAGGGTTGGGTTATAAAAAAAAATCCGAATCTCTGATGATCCTCCAGAGCACTATCAAACCCATTGTCATGAAATGAAAGAAGATGGTACCACAACAAACCTACCAAGAGAGAGCCACCCACCAAAACTTTCAGCCCAGGCAAGGAGGGCATTAATCTGAGAGGCAGCACAGAGAACAAAGGTAAGGCTAGGTTCACATTGCATTAGGCTAGGTTCACATTGCATTAATGGGTTAACGCTAACGGACTGCATTGCACGGCGAAAATGTCGCAATTAACGCCATGCAACAGGTCCGTTAGCGCACTCATTGACAGCAATGTGATTTGTGCCTGTAGCGCATCGCTAGCGCATGCCATTGTGCGCGTCCGAGGTCCGTCCCTCGCTAGCGCAGATCAGGGATCTGCGCTAGCGGGGACGGCGAACGCAGACCCAAAATAAACATAGCATTAACTCAATCCGCTAGCGCTATGCGCTTAATGGATTGCCCTAACGCAATGTGAACCTAGCCTAACTCTGAAGCAGCTGCAGAGTTCCCAAGCAGAAACTGAAGTATCTGTCCATATGAACACTATAAGCAGTACACTCTATACCACCGGCCTTTATTGAAGAGTGGGCAGAAAAAAGCCTTTAGTTACACACAAAAATTGTAAGGCTCATTTTGAGTTTGTCAAAAGACATGTGGGAGACTGCCCAAACCTAGGAAGGTGCTGTGGTCAGATGTGATGAAAAATTAAACTTTTTGGCCAACAAGAGCTGGCATTCTGATCAGTGGTAACAATCTTACAGCCGATCAGAGCTATCTTCTGCTGTCATTCAGATGATATAGTGGGAAACACCCAATGTTCGGGGTGTCGAACCCGAACAGTAACAGGGACTTCCTGAAGAAGTCTGTGTTCAGGGTCCATGCCCGAACAGTAGGTGTTCGGTACGGACGCTGAACTTCACTGTTCGGACTCGCCCATCACTATTCATAAGTATAAAAATAACCTGCCATATTTAATTTAACCACTCTATACTGTATCTGACCAGATTACAAAGTGCATGTGTGCCTAGAATGTGTAGTTTTAATTGAAAGGTGAAATAAAAAAATGAAATACATTAACCTGTTAACCCCTTCCCGACCTTTGACGCATACGCTGCATCATGAAAGTCGGTGCCATTCCGACCCATGACGCAGCATATGCGTCATGGAAAGATCGCGTCCCTGCAGATCGGGTGAAAGGGTTAACTCCCATTTCACCCGATCTGCAGGGACAGGGGGAGTGGTAGTTTAGCCCAGGGGGGGTGGCTTCACCCCCCCGTGGCTACGATCGCTCTGATTGGCTGTTGAAAGTGAAACTGCCAATCAGAGCGAATTGTAATATTTCACCTAAAAAACTGGTGAAATATTACAATCCAGCCATGGCCGATGCTGCAATATCATCGGCCATGGCTGGAAACACTTATGTGCACCCACCCTACCCCACCGATCGCCCCCCCAGCCCTCCGATCTGCGGTCTGCTCCCCTCCGTCCTGTGCTCCGCTCCCCCGTCCTCCTGTCCGCTCCCCCCGTGCTCCAATCACACCCCCCGTGCTCCAATCCCACCCCCCGCACTCCGATCCCCCCCCCGCACAGCGATCCCCCCTGTGCTCCGATCCACCCGCCCGCACAGCGATCCCCCACTCCGTGCTCCAATCCACCCCCCAATGTTCCGATCCACCCCCCGTGCTCCGACGCCCCCCCCCTGTGCCCTGATCTCCCCCCCTTATACTTACCTAGCATTTCGGGGTCCGTCCGTCTTCTTTCCTGGGCGCCGCCATCTTCCAAAATGGCGGGCGCATGTGCAGTGATTCGTTCCAGAGTGAATTTTGATCACTGAGATATAATCTATCTCAGTGATCAAAATAAAAAAAATAGTAAATGACCCCCCCCCCCTTTGTCACCCCCATAGGTAGGGACAATAAAAAAAATAAAGATTTTTTTTTTTTTTTCACTAAGGTTGGGGTAAGAACTAGGGTTAGGGGTAGGGTTAGGGGTAGGGTTAGGGTTAGGGGTAGGGGTAGGGTTAGGGGTAGGGTTAGGGGTAGGGTTAGGGTTAGGGGTAGGGTTAGGGGTAGGGTTAGGGGTAGGTATGTGCACACGTATTCTGTTCCTCTGCGGATTTTTCCGCAGAGGATTTGATAAATCCACAGTGCTAAACCGCTGTGGATTTACCGCGGTTTTTCTGCGCATTTCACTGCGGTTTTACAACTGCAATTTTCTATTGGAGCAGTTGTAAAACCGCTGCGGAATCCGCAGAAAGAAGTGACATGCTGCGGAATGTAAATCCCTGCGTTTCCGTGCAGTTTTTCTGCAGCATGTGTACAGCGATTTTTGTTTCCCATAGGTTTACATTGAACTGTAAACTCATGGGAAACTGCTGCGGATCCGCAGCGTTTTCCGCAGCGTGTGCCCATACCTTTAGAATTAGGCTATGTGCACACGGTGCGGATTTGGCTGCGGATTCGCAGCAGTGTTCCATCAGGTTTACAGTACCATGTAAACATATGGAAAACCAAATCCGCTGTGCCCATGGTGCGGAAAATACCACGCGGGAACGCTGCGTTGTATTTTCTGCAGCATGTCAATTCTTTGTGCGGATTCCGCAGCGTTTTACACCTGTTCCTCAATAGGAATCCGCAGGTGAAATCCGCACAAAAAACACTGGAAATCCGCGGTAAATCCGCAGGTAAAACGCAGTGCCTTTTACCCGCGGATTTTTCAAAAATGGTGCTGAAAAATCTCATACGAATCCGCAACGTTGGCACATAGCCTTAGGGTTAGGGTTGGGTTGGAATTAGGGTTGTGGTTAGGGTTAGGGGTGTGTTGGGGTTATGGCTACAGTTGGGATTAGCATTAGGGGTGTGGGGGGGTTAGTGTTGTGATTAGGGTTACGGCTACAGTTGGGATTAGGGTTAGGGGTGTGTTGAGGTTAGTGTTGGAGGTAGAATTGAGGGGTTTCCACTGTTTAGGCACATCAGTGGGTCTCCAAACGCAACATGGCGCCACCATTGATTCCAGCCAATCTTGTATTCAAAAAGTCAAATAGTGCTCCCTCACTTCCGAGCCCCGACATGTGCCCAAACAGTGGTTTACCCCCACATATGGGGTACCAGCATACTCAGGACAAACTGCGCAACAATTACTGGGGTCCAATTTCTCCTGTTACCCTTGAGAAAATAAAAAATTGCTTGCTAAAACATCATTTTTGAGGAAAGAAAAATGATTTTTTATTTTCACGGCTCTGCGTTGTAAACGTCTGTGAAGCACTTGGGGGTTCAAAGTGCTCACCACATATCTAGATAAGTTCCTTGGGGGGTCTAGTTTCCAAAATGGGGTCACTTGTGTGGGGTTTCTACTGTTTAGCCACATCAGGGGCTCTGCAAACGCAACGTGACGCCCGTAGAGCATTCCATCAAAGTCTGTATTTCAAAACGTCACTACTTCACTTCCGAGCCCCGGCAAGTGCCCAAATAGTAGTTTACCCCCACATATGGGGTATCAGCGTACTCAGGAGAAACTGGAAAACAACTATTGGGGTCAAATTTCTCCTGTTACCCTTGGGAAAATTAAAAAATTCTGGGCTAAAAAATTATTTTTGAGGAAAGAAAACGTATTTATTATTTTCACTGCTCTGTGTTATGAACTTCTGTGAAGCACTTGGGGGTTCAAAGTGCTCACCTCACATCTAGATAAGTTCCTTTCGGGGTCTAGTTTCCAAAATGGGGTCACTTGTGGGGGGTTTCTACTGTTTAGCCACATCAGGGGCTCTGCAAACGCAACGTGACGCCCGCAGAGCATTCCATCAAAGTCTGCATTTCAAAACGTCACTACTTCACTTCCGAGCCCCAGCATGTGCCTAAACAGTGGTTTACCCCAACATATGGGGTATCAGCATACTCAGGAGAAACTGGAAAACAACTATTGGGGTCAAATTTCTCCCGTTACCCTTGGGAAAATAAAAAATTGCAGGCTAAAAAATCATTTTTGAGAAAAGAATTTTTTTTTTTTATTTTCATGGCTCTGCGTTATAAACTTCTGTGAAGCACTTGAGGGTTCAAAGTGCTCACCACACATCTAGATTAGTTCCTTTGGGGGTCTAGTTTCCAAAATGGGGTCATTTGTGGGGGATCTCCAATGTTTAGGCACACAGGGGCTCTCCAAACGCGACATGGTGTCCGCTAATGATTGGAGCTAATTTTCCATTTAAAAAGCCAAATGGCGTGCCTTCCCTTTTGAGCCCTGCCGTGCGCCCAAACAGTGGTTTACCCCCACATATGGGGTATCTGCGTACTCAGGACAAACTGGACAACAACATTTGTGGTCCAATTTCTCCTATTACCATTGGCAAAATAGGAAATTCCAGGCTAAAAATCATTTTTGAGAAAAGAAAAATTATTATTTATTTTCATGGCTCTGCATTATAAACTTCTGTGAAGCACCTGGGGGTTTGAAGTGCTCAGTATGTATCTACATAAGTTCCTTGGGGGGTCTAGTTTCCAAAATGGGGTCACTTGTGGGGGAGCTCCATTGCATAGGCACACAGGGGCTCTCCAAATGCGACATGGTGTCCGCTAACAATTGGAGCTAATTTTCCATTCAAAAAGTCAAAAGGCGCGCCTTCCCTTCCGAGCCCTGCCGTGTGACCAAACAGTGGTTTACCCCCACATATGAGGTATCGCCGTACTCGGGAGAAATTGCTCAACAAATTTTAGGATCCATTTTATCCTATTGCCCATGTGAAAATGAAAAAATTGAGGCGAAAAGAAATTTTTTGTGAAAAAAAAGTACTTTTTCATTTTTACGGATCAATTTGTGAAGCACCTGAGGGTTTAAAGTGCTCACTAGGCATCTAGATAAGTTCCTTGGGGGGTCCAGTTTCCAAAATGGGGTCACTTGTGGGGGAGATCCAATGTTTAAGCACACAGGGTCTCTCCAAACGCGACATGGTGTCCGCTAACGATGGAGATAATTTTTCATTCAAAAAGTCAAATGGCGCTCCTTCCCTTCCGAGCTTTACCATGTGCCCAAAAAGTGGTTTACCCCCACATCTGAGGTATCGGTGTACTCAGGAGAAATTGCCAAACAAATTTTAGGATCCATTTTATCCTGTTGTCCATGTGAAAATGAAAAAATTGAGGCTAAAAGAATTTTTTTGTGAAAAAAAAGTACTTTTTCATTTTTACGGATCAATTTGTGAAGCATCTGGGGGTTTAAAGGGCTCACTATGCATCTAGATAAGTTCCTTGGGGCATCTAGTTTCCAAAATGGGGTCACTTGTGGGGGAGCTCCAATTTTTAGGCACACGGGGGCTCTCCAAACGTGACATGGTGTCCGCTAAAGAGTGCAGCCAATTTTTCATTCAAAAAGTCAAATGGCGCTCCTTTCCTTCAAAGCCCTGCTGTGCGCCCAAACAGTGGTTTACCCCCACATATGAGGTATCAGCATACTCAGGACAAATTGGACAACAACTTTTCTTGTTCAGTTTCTCCTTTTACCATTGGGAAAATAAAAAAATTGTTGCTGAAATATCATTTTTGTGACTAAAATGTTAAATGTTCATTTTTTCCTTCCATGTTGCTTCTGCTGCTGTGAAGCACCTGAAGGGTTAATAAACTTCTTGAATGTGGTTTTGAGTACCTTGAGGGGTGCAGTTTTTAGAATGGTGTCACTTTTGGGTATTTTCAGCCATATAGACCCCTCAAACTGACTTCTAATGTGAGGTGGTCCCTAAAAAAAATGGTTTTGTAAATTTCGTTGTAAAAATGAGAAATTGCTGGTCAAATTTTAACCCTTATAACTTCCTAGCAAAAAAAAATTTTGTTTCCAAAATTGTGCTGATGTAAAGTAGACGTGTGGGAAATGTTATTTATTAACTGTTTTGTGTCACATAACTCTCTGGTTTAACAGAATAAAAATTCAAAATGTGAAAATTGCAAAATTTTCAAAATTTTCGCCAAATTTCCGTTTTTATCACAAATAAACACAGAATTTATTGACCTAAATTTACCACTAACATGAAGCCCAATATGTCACGAAAAAACAATCTCAGAACCGCTAGGATCCTTTGAAGCGTTCCTGAGTTACTACCTCATGAAGGGACACTGGTCAGAATTGCAAAAAACGGCAAGGTCTTTAAGGTCAAAATAGGCTGGGTCATGAAGGGGTTAACGACCGCCAATACACCTTTTAATGGTGGCACTTAAGGGTACTTATTCCTCAGCGCCACTTTCTAATGAGATATAAGGCTATAGCTCCCCGGAAAGTCTCTGGGATATCGGCTACCATGGGTAGCTGAGACCCTGGAGAACATCATCAGATATAGTTTTTTTAAGATCCCCTGTCACGTGATTACCGTTATTCAATGAATAACGGCAATAACAAAAAAAAGTCAGATTTACAATTAATTTCTATCTTTTGTCATATGATTTAACATATCAGAGAATAGAGAAATGGGGTCCCTCGCGCCCTCCCTGAGAACTTCTGGTACTTCCACCATCCTTGGGCCCTCCTGCTTTGTCCCTCGGTTCGGAGAACATAATCATAGACAGATTTTACGATCCCCTGTCACGTGATTACCGTTATTCATCGAATAATGGCGATAACAAAAAAAAGTCAGATTTACAATTCATTTCTCTCTTTTATGATATGATCTAGCATATCAGAGAATAGAGAAATGGGGTCCCTCGTGCCCTCCCTGAGCACTTTTGGCACTTCCACCATCCACAGGCCCTCCTGCTCTGTCCCTTGGTCCTCCACATCATCTTCCTGGAAGAATGTGGTGCTCACATGAGCAGTGTTGATGCCGAGATCTGACAGCTGGTACCCGGCAACAATAGAACATTTTTTCTATTGGTTCCTTTTCATCACTGTGATATACCCTATTACTGTGATCAAAATAAAAAAATAGTAAATCAAATCCCCCTTTGTCACCCCCTTAGTTAGATAAAAATTATAAAATAAAAAAATATATTTTTTCCATTCTTTGCAGATAGGGTTGTGTTATGTTAAGTTTGGGGTTAGGGTTGGGGTTACGGTTGGGTTAGGGTTGTCGTTATGGTTGTGTTAGAGTTAGAGTTAGGGTTGGAGTTAGAATTGGGATTTTTTCAAAAGTAAAAAAAAATGATATGACAGCTAATTTTGAGCACAAGTTTTCACTACTCGAGGTTGCATCTGGTGCTTGGGTATGTGCGGAATATTGCAGATCTCTGCATGGTTTATTTGGGTGTCTAAGAGCCACGAAAAACATGCAGAGCAGTGACTCAAGCATATCACTTGAGCACCAGCGATATTTGATGCATATCCGCAATCCCGACGCAAACTGGAGTAGTGAGCATTTGCGCTCCACACTAATGACGTCTTATTCAATAAGACAAACTTTTGTTATCAAATTCTGCGTCGTACCTGTAAGTCCAAAATGCTCACTATACCCCTGGATAAAATCCTTGAGGGGTGTGGTTTCCATAACAGGGTCACTTGTGTGGGGGTTTCCACTGTTTAGACACATCAGGGGTTCTCCAAAAGCGACAGGGTGCCTGCCATTGATTCCAGACAGTTTTGCGTTCAAAAAGTTAAAGGGAACCTGTCACCTGAATTTGGCGGGACTGGTTTTGGGTCATATGGGCGGAGTTTTCAGGTGTTTGATTCACCCTTTCCTTACCCGCTGGCTGCATGCTGGCCGAAATATTGGATTGAAGTTCATTCTCTGTCCTCCATAGTACACGCCTGCGCAAGGTAAGATTACTTTGTGCAGGTGTGTACTACGGAGGACAGAGAATGAACTTCAATCCAATATTGCAGCCAGCATGTAGCCAGCGGGTAAGGAAAGGGTGAATCAAACACCCGAAAACTCCGCCCATATGACCCAAAACCAGTCCCGCCAAATTCAGGTGACAGGTTCCCTTTAAACAGTGCTCCTTCTATTCTGAGCTTTGCCATGAGCCCAAACAGTGGATTTCCCCCACATATGGGGTATCTGCGTACTCAGGAGAAATTGCACAACACATTTTTTGGTCCATTTTCTCTTGTTTCCCTTGTAAAAATAAAAAAGTTTGGGTCTAGAATAATTTTTTGTGAAAAAAAGTTAAATGTTAATTTTTTCCTTCCACATTGTTTCAGTTCTCGTGAAGCACCTGAAAGATTAATAGACTTCTTCAATGTAGTTTTGAGCACACTGTGGGGTGCAATTTTTAGAATGCTGTCACTTTTGGGTGCTTTCTGTCATACAGATTCCTCAAAGTCACTTCAAATGTGATGTGATACTTAAAAAATGAATTTGTACATTTTGTTGGAGAGAAGTCGCTGGTCAACTTTTAACCCTTATAATGTCCTAACAAAAAAAATTATGTTGAAGGTGATGAACAGTTAAAAACATTACTCAGACACCTAAAATGTTGCCATAATTTGAATGCAAGTCTACTAAGGATTAAATCAGGTATCATAGGATTCAATGGGTGGTGACTTGTTTAAAATACTATCCCAAGTTGACAGCCGGTGGAATTACATGCTAAATACAATGGTTCCTTATTGTCTGAATGAGAACTTTGGCTTTGGTCATTTTTATAATATGTGGATAGTTTTTATATATTTTATAGTATTTTTATATATGGTTTTAATCTTAATTTTCGGTTGGTATTATAATTAGATCTTTGTCCTCCTGATGCATCTCCATCATGATCTTGACTTCTGCTTTGTTACATTCATTTGTCTGATAAATCATTGATGAAGCTTATGGTATCAAGAAGGTTATATTAGCCATGAACTCGGGTCTTCAGCCCTCCTTTGTTTATATATATATATATATATATATATATATATCTTAACTTTCAGGATAACTTTGTAGGGACAGAATATGATTGAAATGTCTATACACCATGAAGTTTATATATTTAAATTGCTGTATGATCAAACGTTTACTACAGTGTATGTACAGTAGACTATACAAAGATGTATGTTCTGCTACATAATCTGTTCCATAGACGGTGATAATGTCCTAATATACATTTTGTTGTATGAACAATATGCATTCCTTACTACCTTATCATTGTTTATGTTTTAATATAATGTTCAATAGGAAGTTATAAACCAAGTTCTTTATGATTTATCGAATGATTACTACGTAGATCTTTATTTTGCTTGACACCTACTGTGATAGTTGTAAACATTATGTATGTTTGCTCAGTTTATCCCCTCAGTGACCTAGCCAATTTTGACCTTAGTGACCAAGCCAATTTTTACAGTTCTGACCACTGTCACTTTGTGAGGTAATAACTCTGGAACGCTACGACGGATCCTTCTGATTCTGAGATAGTTTTTTCGCTACATATTTTTCTTCATGATAGTGGGAAAATTTCTTTTATATGCCTTACTTTTATTTATGAAAAAAGAAATGGAAATTTGGCAAAATTCTTAATTTTTGAATCCTTAAATGAGAGAGCTATGTCACACAAAATAGTTAATAAATAACATTTCCCACATATCTACTTTACATCAGCACAATTTTGGAAACATAATTTCACACCCAGTGTCTTACTTAGGGATTTGTAGCCCATTCCAGCTTCGTGCAGGTTTATTATCTTGTGCCTGACATCCTTATAAAGCTGTTTGGCCTTGTCCATGTTGTAGAGGTTAGAGTTTGACTGATATGAAGGTGACTATGTAAGACAGTTGTCTTTAACGCAGGTAACGAGTTGATTAGGAGGGTCTAACTGGTCTGTAGGAGCCAGAACTCTTAATGATTAGTAGGGGATCAAATATTTATTTCTCACGCAAAATGCAAATAAATTTAATTTATACAATGTGATTTTCTGGATTTTATTTTTGATATTCTATCTCTCAATGTTAAAATTAACCTACCCTTATAATTATAGACTGTTCATGTCTTTGTCAGTGGGCAAACTTACAAAATCAGCAAGGGATCGAATACTTATCTCCACAACTGTAATGGCAGGTCAGTTTTAGCATTTAGTGAACACGGTAAAAAAAAAAAAAAAAAAAAAAAAAACAACAACTGTGGAATTTGCTATTTTTTGCAAATTCAACGCAGTTGGAATTTTTTTTCTCCATTTTCTAGTACTAGATATGTTAAAACCAATGGTGTCGTTCAAAAGTACAACTTGTCCCGCAAAAAACAAGCCCTCACATGGCAATAAACTGTCTGAAAAATAAAACAGCTATGGCTCTGGGAAGAAGGGGAGCAAAAAATGAAAATGCTAAAGTGAAAATACCTCTGGTCGTGAAGGATTTAATATTACTCATATATATTCCAACCGAATACAACAGCCTATTTAAGGTGTTGGCTTTTGGGATGTGAAACTACCTAGCTTTTTCCTTTGTGGTAAAGGCTGATGGTGTTATTTTTTATGTCCTTTTTTAAAGTTAAAAATAGTTCTATTTTAATTTTTGAATACCTGTTTTAGTAGTATAATTTAGCAACCATGCACACAGCAACTATACTGCATGCTGTTTTATGTTATAAAAAGTTATAAATGAAACACACAATATAGCTAAAAGTACTGCAACAGTTTAACTAGTTCAATTTACCACCTGAACATGCCACAGCCGTACTGCTGGCTATTGCCGCAATTTCCTTTCCGTGCTTGTACCTAACAACCAATATAGCATTATTGGTTTTGTTGTTTTGTTTTTTGAGGAAGATAAGTTTTTAAGAGATACATATATAATTTTAAAATGTTATGCACGTTTTACTCTTTTGCATGCCTGCTTTTATATTCCAATTTGGCAACTGTACGACCCAGGACCATACTGTGGGCTATTGCAGCATTTTGATCCTGTGATCCTTCCTCCTGGCATATGTTGTTACAGCTTCCTCTTTGGGCAGGGGGAATTGATCCGCTTAATCAAAAGTCTGGAAATAATTACACTAATTTAAGACATTGAACTGTGCAGGTCTATTTTGTCACACCTATTTAAGTTGTGAAACTGGAGGCACATACACACTATACTGATACTATGGGCAGGATACCATAAGGACATGTTACTCTAAGGTGTATCCTGTAATTAGCATCACAGGAGTCTACAAACTTGTAATCAGTCAGTCTGCTTATTCATAGAGTGAAAAGTAGTCACTGTGCTCTTTGGTATCATGGTGTGCATGCTCGGACTGGCCCATAGGGGAACAGGGGAATCCCCTGGTGGGCCCCTGTGCAGTCACGGGCCCCCAACCCCAATATATGGGTAGCACATGGCATAATTCACATGATTTACTCTGTACAGAAAAAAGCAGCAGCTCTTCATTCATTAACCAATCTGCCCAGTTTATTATTTTATAGAGATATCGGTAAATTGGTGAACAAGGGTAGTGTAATATTTGTATGCAGGTGAAAAGTAGGCCCCCAAAGTCATTGTTACTGGTGGGCCCTTGGCACCCCAATCCGACAGCGATGGTGTGTACCACACTGAACATGGACCAAAGAAAGCTAAAAAGCGAGCTGTCTCAGGAGATTAGAAAGAAAATTATACATTGGTTCCCCATGACTTGGCAATCATACAGTCTGATCAGAATGTTAAACTGAAAACCTCATGTTTGGTTTTGTAAATGTTTTTTACAGTTATAGCATTTTGCATACTGTCCCCTCCTTTTTTTGTTTTGCAAGGACCAGCGCTTCTCCTATCTTACCCAGGTGTTTTTTATTAGTAGGAGTCTGCTGCAAGAGGGGTTTTGCCAATTTTTTGCTCTCAACTCGCAGTCACAGAAAACATGTGGCAGATCAGTTTTTTTAGCTTCTTTAATTTGGTGTTACTGCTGTATGGTGGCCATTGTCGCTATTAAGCTGTGCTTATGGGGTGGCATGGTCTGGAGACATGGGGGCTTTGCGTTGCAGCATGGGTCACTTCACCTGCTAGTGTGCTGTCACTCCGGCAGTGGTCGACGCATGGCTCCACACAATTTAGGTCAAGGACCAACTGAAAGGTTCACCGTGATGTGGTATTGGGCTTTATACAGTCTGATCAGAATGTTAAACTAAGTATCATGCTCAGTTTTGCACATTTTTCTTTAGCCGCAATAGATCAATGTGTGATTTTTCGATGTGCGGTCCATGTCTTTTTATTGGATTCAGGGTCTCTTGTAGTAGCAAAAACCTGCTGCCAAATTCCCTTTAAGACCAGACCCACATGACAGATGTGTTAATGTTTTAGATGCAGTTCTTTTTTAAGTCAAAGTCAAGAGTAAAAGTATATTTATTGCATCCACTCCTAATTGTACAATATCAATAGAGGATCAGATCACATACAAGTTAACAACGTTTTGGTGTAATCTGATCTCAGGTAAACTTTGTGAATTTCAGTATCAATAACACATTATCTGACTACTGCTTGATAGTATTATTGAATACAGTGCACCGCTAATGAATGGGTCTATTTACATATTATGCTTAATCATTTTATTTCCTCTTTACCGTTACTTGAATGTGGTGACATTTCCCATTCTTTAGGATGCCCTATAGGATTACAGCATCTTATTGATACTGAGAAAAAGCACTTGCTGAGTCAGTGACTCATTTCCTTTTCTGAAAGGAGCTGTTATATTGTGAGAGTGCAATTAGCAGCTTCCCAAAGGTTCAGAGTAGACAGCCCAAACCAAATAGTCTGATAAATCACACTGCATAGAGAGTCCTGGACCGGCAATAGAACAATAAGAAATGCAAATTGCTAAGAGGTGTCTTTTAAAGTAAAAATATATTTTATGATGGTTTATAATATACTTTTGGATAAAAAGGTTACTATGAGCTATTCACAGTATAACTGATTCGAAGTTTAAGCTGCATAGATCTCTTATGGTCAGCAAATCTGGCTATTCCTTGGAGAAAAAAACTTAATTTACTAATTTACTGACAGCACTAGTGAAATGTATTGCTTGTTTCACCATGCCCTATATCAGTCAATATTGTGACTTTATAAGGGATGTACTGTACTAAGATATTAATGAACTATCCCTAGTACAAATGATTGAAATAATTGAAATTCAACTTCGCCAGTTTTACTAAATTTTTCCCAAAATTTTCAAGTTCAAGATGCTATTTTTCCTCTTTCTCTCTTGCATTCAAGTGATTGTTTTATTCAGGATAAATATGAGTAGGATGAGATCTTTAATTCCACACGTGTCTCTACTGACAAATTTCATCTCCTTCTCTAAGAGCATCGGTAGGTGACGTTTGTCCTTCATCAGCTGCCAATGGTGAATGTGAAAGTACCGGTAATCCATATTTCAATTTGGCTGGTGCTTGATGTAGTCTGTCATTACTTTACTCTACTCACACAGATTCTTCATCATATGCGGCATCAAATTACAGTTGGTTGTGATGTTGCAAATCAAGTGGCAGTTTAATAGACCATTTAGCAAAGCCAGAAGAACATGCTTTGCCACGTCAGAATGGTTGAGCTGATACTTTCCTGGCAATAACCACTAACTGTTTCAAGTGGGTTTATTTCTGGAAGAGAATTAAATTTACAATGTGGACCATGCAGGGAATAACAGTTTCTTTGGTCATAGGCAAAACAGCCATAATATTACAGACATTGCTGCTCATGACAATTCCCAGCTACAGTTCACGAAGAACGTTCCAGCATGAGATTTACCACTTAAGGCACAGCATTTGCTGTGTGACTTTTGATCCTTGGTGCTTTCACGCTGTAAAACCTTGCATTAAGGAAAATGAAGAGGGCAGTGTGTGAAATCAATGTTGTACCCTGTTGCTGTTGGGGATGGGATCATGTCTGTTGAGTAGTATACAGAGCAGGTATAGAAGAAGACATAGCCACAGCCTGGTGGAGGAAACAGACATAGCTCCAAGTGAACTATTAAATCCAAGATATGGGCCATGCAGGGAGCGTGGGTTGCTTTTCCCAACTTTAAGGCCATGAGAATGCTCTGGGAATTCCCAGCTGCAGTTCGCAAAGAGCCAGCCAGTATTAGAGTTGCTGCTTTTTGCACAGCAGCAACTTGGTCGCTGTATGGCTTTTGTCTTTCAGGCTTTCAAGCTGTAAAATTGCTTGACAGTGCTATACCTTGCATGAGCAGAATGAATGAGTTCAGTACCTGTTGAATCAGATTCAGAAGAGGTATAGGAGAAAGATAATTGATGCTTCGTAGGTGACCAAACAGAGCTCCCAGCAGCAGAGGCTTTACCACCTGTGCCAACTCTGGCTGGTGCATTGCTGCAGCTACAAACATTCACATAGTGAGCCATGAACTGCTGCTACTGTGTCTATATTGATCAGAGTTACCGTGACGAGGTGGGATGGCTTTTGTGCTATTTTTTGATCAAAAAACAATATTACTAAAAACTCTGTGTTATTTAAATGCACTTTTGCTTTTTTGTTTAGTTACATCAGGGTTTTCGTTTACTTTTTTCTCTTGAAGGTTTCTGTGTCTATATTGCAGTGCACTTTGCGGCTCAAAGACAAGTCGAGACAGCTTTTAAGTTATCTCCTCTTTGAATAAAAACACAACGTAACTCAAAATACTGCATTGCAAAGTAGGTATACATAGATTCATTCTTGGAAATAAAAATATGACAACAGCATGCATTATGGTGGGGGGTGTACTGTTGATAAATTGGACTATTAAAACTGGTATTCAAAAAATTCATTTGTGTCCATTGTATTAGAGATTTAAAAAAATTAAAAAGTCTTCAATGGTATTTTCCAAAAAGAACGGGACAAGAAAGGCATGTTAATTTTGCTTCCCCAAAATGTGCACTTGCAACAGGCTGCTATATTCAGGGGGTGTGTATGGATCTAATATTGTACTACTTGACTAATGTATTAAAAAAAAAGATAACACCCTCACTTTGTTAGATAGACAGTTGATTTTAAATTTCAAGATTCAGCAGATTTGTGATTTTCTTTTTTAAATAGCTTTCCTGCCTGCGACTCAAAAGCCTAGGCTTCAGGATTCTTCCTTACAAGCAAAATTAGGACTCAGGGTATTCATTTGCTCTCCTGGTTTGGAGTTACACTGTGTGAATATTACAAAAATGCTATTAAAAATAAATGCTGTTATCAAGGTGCTGATACTGTTTTAAATCACACATTAATGAATTCACTGTCACACTATCTATGCAGACAGAGCACCTTCTTTATCTCATTTGAATCTTTGGATGACTTTTCCAAAGGTTCGCTCACACTTGTGATGTAATCGGACGAGTCCAGTCTGAAAATATATTGGATTGCACTCGGCCTAGTGTTATTCTATGGGCAGATCACATCTGCAATTGTTTTTGCATGCCAAATCGGCATGAACTAATAATCACAGCATGCTGCGATTGCATCTGAGAATTGGATCACACTCACCCATAAAAGTCTATGGGTGCACATGAAACATCGCACTGCACTCGGATATTACCCAAGTGCACTGCAATGTCCGCGGATGCTGGCAATGGAAGAGATGGAAAAATTAAATCATAGAATTCTCTGCTGCCCGACTAATCCACTTATCCCCCCGCTACTCCCCAGCCTCTCCCCTCTGTCAATTCCTGCTTCCTATTATCCAGAGATTCTAGTTCAAAAGCCTAAAGCCCCGTCACACACAGCGAGATCGCTAGCAAGATCGCTGCTGAGTCACAAGTTTTGTGACGCAACAGCGATCTCAGTAGCGATCTCGCTATTTGTGACACGTAGCAGCGATCAGGCCCCTGCTGTGAGATCGCTGGTCGTGTCGGAATGGCCTGGGCCATTTTTTGATCGTTGAGGTCCCGCTGGGTAGCACACATCGCTGTGTTTGACACCTTACCAACGACCTCGCTGACAGGACGTCCCATTGAATCGTCATGAAATAGCATCGTTGTACAGGTCGCTACAGGTCGCTACAGGTCGCGCATCGCTGCTGCGTCGTTGGGGAGATCTCACTGTTTGACATCTCACCAGCGACCACATAGCGATGCTTGAGCGATCCCTGACAGGTCGTATCGTTGTCGGAATCGCTCAAGCGTCGCTATGTGTGACGGGGCCTTAACCATGGCATACAAAGCAATCTACAACCTATCTCCTCCATACATCTGTGACCTCGTTTCCCTGTACTTACCTGCACGCAACCTCCGATCCTCACAAGTTCTCCTTCTCTACTCCTTCTCATCTCCCCTTCCCACAATCACATGCAAGTCTTTTCCCAAGCATCCCTCCTACTCTAGAACTCTCTGCCCCAACATATCAGATTCTCGCATACCATGGAAACCTTCAAAAGGAACCTGAAGCCCCACCTCTTCCGACAAGCCTACAACCTGCAGTAACAACCAAGCCACTACATGAGCAACTCTACCCTCACCTACTGTATCCTCACCCATCCCTTGTAGATTGTGAGCCCTCGCGGGCAGGGTCCTCTGTCCTCCTGTACCAGTCATGACTTTTATTGTACTTGTTTTTATTATATATACCCCTTTTGACATATAAAGCACCATGGAGTAAATGGCGCTATAATAAATAATAATAATAATAATAATTATTATAATTATTATTATTATTATAAAATGATGGAAGGGACCTCTTGGGTCATCTACTCCAATCCTCTGCTAAATGCAGGATTCACTAAATCATCTCAGACAGATGTCTGTCCAGCCTCTGTTTGAAGACTTCCATTGAAGGAGAACTCACCACCACTCATGGCAGCTTGTTCCCTTCTTTGAGCACCCTCACTGTCAACATTTTTTTCTAATATCTAATCTGTATCATGTCCCATTCAGTTTCATTCCATTGCTTCTAGTCTTTATTTGTGCAAATGAGAATAAAGATGATCTCTCTACAATGAGACATCTCTTCGGATATTTGTAGACAGCTATTACCTCTCCTCTCAGTCTTCTCTTTTGCAAGCTAAACATTCCCAAATCCTCTAACCTTTCCTCATAGGACATTGTTTGCAGACCGGTCACCATTCTGGTCGCTCTTCTCTGAACTTGCTCCAGTTTGTTCATGTCTTTTTTAAAATGTGGTGCCAATCACTGGACACAGTATTACATATGAGGCCTGTCCAAGGAGGAGTAGAGAGGGATAATTACTTCACGTGATCTAGACTGTATGCTTCTGTTAATGCAACCCAGAATTGTGTTTTCCTTTTTTGCTGTTACATTACACTGTTGACTCATGTTGAATCTGTGGTCTATTAATATACCCATGTCTTTTTCACATGCGCTGTTGCTTAGCCCTATTCCTCCCATTCTGTTTATGCTTTTTTCATTTTTCTTGCCCAGATGAATAACTTTGCATTTCTCCCTATTAAAAACCATTAGTTGCTACCCACAGCTTTAGTTTGTTTAGAACTTTTTGAATCTCTCTTTTCTCTAGTATTAGCTAACCCTTCTAACTTTGGGTCATCAGCAAATTTAATCAGTTTACCCTCAATTCCTTCATCTAAATCATTAACAAAGATGTTGAACAACACAGGGCCTTGGACAAAGCCCTGTAGTACCCCACTTGAGACATTCTTCCAACTGGATGGGCAGCCATTTATGACCAATCTTTGTCTCCGATCACTAAGACAGTTATGAATGAATCTAACAGTTGCCTTGTCCATTCCATAGTTAGCCATTTTATCAATAAGGATAGTATGAGATACTTTGTCAAATGCTTTGCTCAGGTCAACATATACTATATGTGCTGCATTAGTTAGTCTGACATGACTTAATAGTTACAAACTCATGCTGGCTCTGGTTAATAAGAATTCTCATAAATGTACTTACATGCATGTTGTTTAATAGTGATGAGCGAGTGTGCTCGCCACTGCTCGTTACTTGCCCGAATATCACTATGCACGGTGTACTCGGCGAGCACCAAGCATTTCCGGGATTACTCGATGGGAACTGGTGTCTCCACCCAGTATTTGTGGTGGACTTTAGAGACCCAATCACTCTGCAGGGATTGTCTGCCAGGCCATGAAACGCCGCAGCCATCTTTGTTGTGGATGTGCAGTTATTGGCTTGGCCGCACAGCATCATCACGAGTATAAGAGACCTGGCACCACCCTGCTCACCGCATTCTGCTCCGGATTCAGCGAGTGTAGGGAGAGGTGCTGCAGAGATAGGGTCAGAATAGTTAGTGTAGGTCTGCAACTGTTCAGTTCACAACTGAGAAACCAACAGTACTTTTTAGGGCTAATTCATGGGTCCCGAGATTGCAGCGCTAGGTAGGCAGGGCACAGCATATCCACATCAGTGCAAGGCCTGCAGGCACTATATGTGCATGCATAGCTCCCACTGCATCCCTCCCAAAGCTCCATAACTGTCTGCTGATGCTTATTTACTATATACCTAGCTGCAGTTTTCTTTTTTTTTTTTTTTTCAAAAATTCACCCCAAATTTTTTTATATACAGTCTATTATGTTAGACTGAGTCCTGATGTATCTGTTTAAAAATCATAGTTTTGCAGGCATACGTAGCATAGTTCTGTGTGCTAGCCTTGTTCTACTTTTTTTTTTTTATAAATTCACCCAAAAGCAAAAAAAAAGTTAATACAGTCTTATGTCAGGCTGAGGGCTGGTGTTTCTGTTTTTGAAAGATCGTATTTCCGCAGGCATGCGTAGAATAGTTCTGTGTACTAGCCTTGGTCAATTTTTTTTTGTTAAGCTCCCCCAAAAAGCAAAAAACACATTAATACAGTCTGTTAAGTCAGGCTGAGTCCTGGTGTATCTGTTTTTGAAAAATCGTATTTCCGCAGGCATACGTAGCATACTTCTGTCTGCTAGCCTTGGTCAATTTTTTTTTGTTAAATTCACCAAAAAGTAAGAAACACATTAATACAGTCTGCTATGTCAGGCTGAGGGCTGGTTTTTCTGATTTTGAAAAATTGTATTTCCGCAGGCATAGCATAGTTCTGTCTGCTAGCCTTGTTCCACTCTTTTTTGTATTTTAAAAATTCTCCAAACCCCCCCCAAAATTTAATACAGTCTGTTATGTCAGGCTGAGACCTGTTGTATCTGTGGGGGGAAAATCGTAGCTTTGCAGGCATAAGTTTCATAGTTCTGTCTGCTAGCCTTGTTCCACTCTTTTTATTTATTTTAAAGATTGTCCAAACCCCCCCCAAAATTTAATACAGTCTGTTATGTCAGGCTGAGGTCTGTTGTATCTGTGGTGGAAAAATCGTAGCTTCGCAGGCAAAAGTTTAATAGTTCTGTCTGCTAGCCTTGTTGCACTCATTTTTGTTTATTTTAAAGATTGTCCAAAACCCCCCCAAAATTTAGTACATTCTGTTATGTCAGGCTGAGGCCTGTTGTATCTGTGGTGGAAAAATCGTAGCTTCGCAGGCAAAAGTTTAATAGTTCTGTCTGCTAGCCTTGTTGCACTCATTTTTGTTTATTTTAAAGATTGTCCAAACCCCCCCAAAATTTAATACAGTCTGTTATGTCAGGCTGAGGCCTGTTGTATCTGTGGTGGAAAAATCGTAGCTTCGCAGGCAAAAGTTTAATAGTTCTGTCTGCTAGCCTTGTTGCACTCATTTTTATTTTTTTGCCAAATTTTACATACAAGAGAAAAAAAAATACAGTCTGTTATCTGTGTTTGGGACCTGTTGTGTCTGTGGTGAAAAAATCGTAGCTTTGAAGGCATACTGATCAGATATAATTTAACTCCAAATAAATACATTTGTGTTGAACTTTTGAAATAGTTCAGTACTCCATTTAAAATGGGCAAGTCAAGGGGCAAGGGACGGGGAAGTGGTGGACGTGATGCTGGTGGTGCATGCAGAGGACGAGGCCGTGGCCAAGCTGAAAGTGTGCCACAAGAAAGACCCACATCTTCTCGCTCGACCTTCCTGTCCAAGTTTCTAGGGGATCGCAGCACACCACTATTGAAGCCAGAGTAGTGTGAAACGGTTGTTCGTTGGATAGCGGATAATGCTTCCAGTCACTTAGCCACCACCACCATCACCATGACTTCCACACGGTCAAGTCTGAGTAGTCATGAGTGTGGACTGGATATTCCTCACCCTGATCCTCCTTCCTTCCACCATGTCGAGTGCCCTGAGACAAGTGATCCCACACTTGGACTCTCCGAAGAGCTGTTCAGTTTTCCCTTTCAAGATTCTGTATTCTCAGCCGGTCAACTTCAAATGGGACAAGATGTAGCGATGCCCAAAGCTTTGACCAGCCACGGTCACACGAAGGTGATGGTGGGAAAATGTCACAAGATGGTGGGAAAGTGTCACAAGAGGTGGACGATGATGAGATACAATTGCCAGAAAGTCAAGAGAAGGAGAAGGGTGCAGATGTGGAAGACGGGGTGGTGGATGACAGTGACTGACCCAACCAGGCAGGAGGACATGCAGAGCAAGGACAGCAGCACACATGGGGAAGGAGGCATATCACCCCAACAGGCAGGAAGAAGCAGTGTGGAGGCCACAGACAGAAGGCGTGCATCCGTTCCCCGTAACACCAACATGAGGAAAGTTGCCATTCCAACAGTTATATCTTCCCGATTCTGGTTATTTTTTAAAGACTCTGCTGAGAACCCCAAACAGGCCATTTGCAGCACCTGCCATGCCCACATCAGCAGGGTAGCAAAACTACCAGCCTGACCACCACCAGCATAATCAGGCACAAACATGGCAGCAAAGCACCCGACTTTGTGGGCCAACCCCCAGGCTCCAGGAACACTGTCTGCAGGGGACACCACTGCTTCTTCCACTGTTTTGCATTTAAGCCAATCCCCAGTCCACCGTGCATGTGAAGATGCCTCTAGCCCTGCACTTGTTGTTGCCCACAGTCAAGCAGCACCATCATCAAGCCCGTCCTTGTCCTTGTCCCAGCACTGCCTTCAGTTATCTATACCCCAGTCATTGGAACGCAAGCGGAAATACCCAGCGAACGCCCAACAGGCCACAGTCCTAAATTCTAACATTTGTCTTCTGCTTGCGCTCGAAATGTTGCCTTTTAGGCTCTTTGAGATGAAAGCTTTCCGCAACCTGATGGTGGCTGCCGGCCCAAGTTACTCGGTTCCCAGTCACCACTATTTCTCTGGGTGTGCCGTATCGGCATTATACTAGCATGTGTCCCACAACATTACCCGTGCCCTCAACAATGCTGTTACTGGGAAAGTCCACTTAACCACGGACACATGGACAAGTGCTTGTGGGCAGGGATGATACATCTCACTGACGGCACACTTGGCTAACATATTGGAAGCAGGGTCCCAGTCGGACCTTGGGATGGAACACATCCTCCCCACACCAAGGATTGCGGGCCCTACGTCAATCAAGGTTGCCCCCACAGTCTACAGCTCCTGCACCTCCTCCTCTTCAGCCTCCATCTCCGAAATCAACACATCAGTCAGAAGCTGGAAGCACTGCAGCACTGCCTCAGCCAAGCGGCAAGAGGCTGTGCTGAAGCTGATCTGCATAGGTGACAAACCGCACAATGCTGAAGAGTTGTGGACAGTGCTGAAAGAGTAGTCAGATATTTGGATGACACCGCTGAACCTACAGCCAGGCATGGTCGTGTGTGATAATGGCTGGAACCTGGTGGCGGCACTGAGGCAAGGTGAGCTCACACACGTACCTTGCTTGGCCCTTGTGCTTAACCTCATCGTTCAATGTTTTCTCAAATGCTACCCGGAGCTGCCGGATCTGCTAGTGAAAGTACGCCCTCTGTGTCTACCCATTTTAGAAAGTCAGCTTCAGCTTCAGCCGCCCTTTCGGTGCTTCAGCAGCGTTTGCAGTTTCCGGCTCACCGACTGGTGTGTGATGTCCCCACGCTCTGGAACTCTACGCTGCATACGTTGGAAAGGATTTGTGAGCAGAAGAGGGCAGTTGTTGATTACCAACATCAACAAAGCCGTCGATATTCAGTTCAGACTCCACACATAAGACCTCAGGAGTGGACATGGATGTCAGACATATGTACCATCCTACAAAACTTTGATGACTGCACCAAGATGGTGAGCGACGATGACGCCATAATAAGCATTCTGAAAACCTCTCTGCTCACAATTAAAGAGGATGCATTGCAGGCAGAGCACGAGGACATGGAACAAGGAACCATACAGGGGGATTACACTCAGCCCAGCCACATGTCTTCCAAATGTGGATTGTAGGCAAGGAGGAGGAGGAGGAAGAACAGGAGCTACTTTCATGTGCTATAGACGGTAGTACAAGCACATCTGTCATACTGTCTGTTCATTGTGGATGACCTGGCCTAAGGATAGGGAGGAGGAGGATGAGGAGGCGGAGGACAGCATGGTCAATCATCCTGTTGGTGAGGACACGGAAGTCTTGCATGTTAGCAGTCTGGCATGCTTGGCTGATTTTATGTTGCGCTGCGTTTTATGTGACCCTCGCATTATAAAATGTTTTGGTGACACTCATTACTGGTTGGTGACACTTCTAGACCCACGCTACAAGGAGAACTTTCAATCTCTTCTGCCAGAGGCAGAGAGGTGTACTAAAATGTTGCGGTACCAGAGGGCCCTTGTAGCGGAATTACTTAGAAAATTCCCATGTAAGAATGCAGGCAGCAGACATCAGAGCTTGTTGTACAACCAAGAAGTCCAAGCGAGAGAGACAGAAGTACAATCCAGCTCAGGCAGGGGAACAATGGCAAAGTTCTGTGACTGTTTTCTCAGACCCTCCCATCGTGCAGGGACAGAGGCAAGGGGTGCTGTCACAAGAAGTGCAATGTTTAGGAAGATTCTGAGGAGTACCTTGCAGATCGTGCAAATGTCCTCCGGGGTTCCTATGTGCCTTTTAATTATTGGGTATCCAAGCTGGACACGTGGCATGAACTGGCTTTCTACGCCTTGGAGGTCCTGGTCTGCCCTTCTGATAGCGTTCTGTCCGAGTGGGTTTTTAGTGCCACTGGTGGAATTATAACAGATAAGCGCATCCGCATGTCAACTGAAAATGCTGACAGGCTGACTCTTATAAAAATGAACAAGGACTGGATTGTTAAAGACTTCTGTACACCACCAAGTGAAAACAGCGAAACATAACCTCTAATATATTCTCTTTTTTGGGGAGATGTATTCTCATGCTCTTCACAACCACACATGGGTACACGCTTCCAGATTTGGTCTGTTTGTTGTTATCCTCCTCCTTATTCTCATCCTCATCATCCACAACTAGTAGAACACCAGGGTGAATGGATTCCGTGATGCTAAAGTCACAATTTTTTTTGTGCAAGGGTGTTTTTCTGATGCCCGTTACTAATTGGTAACCAAAACAGTTGTTACTCACACAGGGGGAAATGTCATAAAAAAGAGACGTATGCCTATTATACCCATTTATTCTTATATTTTCCATTTTCCCTATCTCTGGACAGTCCTCTAATGAGGTAATGTATAACTCTACAATAGAAAATAATTCAAAGATTTTTAGATTATATTTTTATTTATTGCTCTGTCTCTGAGCAGTTGCTAGGGACAAACATATCTCGTTGGACACATTCTGGCTTCAAATCTATGAACCTGTGTTCACCCCTCTCTTTTGTTATTTAGGTTAATTGGTGGAATCACATTTTTATGTATTTGTTTTATTTCATTATGATTTATCTTTATGTCTCCTCATTTTCCACCACTAGATCACAAGGCTTAACGTCTTCTATGCTGCTACAGACAATCAATTTTTGGGCAAGGATGTCTATGATGCCCATAGTATATTTTTTTTAAAAATACCTCCCATGGGGAAATGTTTGTCAGCCCATACACTTAGTGTATGGGCATTACAAGTCTAGGAGACCCGCTCATTTAAATTGGGCCTAGTTTTCAATGAGGCCTTCAGAAATGTCTCCTCATTCTCCACCACTAGATCACCAGGCATAACGTCTTCTGTGCTGCTACAAGCAGTCCAATTTTGGGGTAAGGGTGTCTATGATCCCCATGAAATATTTTTAACAAATTTACCCCCCATGGGCAAATGCTTGTCAGGCAATGCACTCCATTACAAGTCTCAGAGACCCACACTCCTAAATTGGGCCTACTTATTAACTTGGTTTCCTGCAATGTCTCTTCCGTACCTGCCACTAGATGACCAGGGTTAGCTTGCTCTGTACTGTTATATGCCACTGAATTTTGGGCAAGGGGACTGTGATGGCACTAGTTTATTTATTAAAAAAGGTACCCCCCATTGGGGAACTGTTTGTCAGCTCATGCACTCCATTATAAGTCTCAGAGAACCACATCATATCCTTGAGCATCATATGGGGCCCATCTTATACTAGAGCATCATATGAGGCCCATTTTATATGGAGCATCATATGGGGAACATCATATACTGGAGCATCATATGGGGCCCAATATATATGGAGCATCATATACTGGAGCATCATATGGGGCCCATCATATACTGGAGCATCATATGGGACCCATTGTATATGAAACAGCATATACTGTAGCATCATATGGGGCCCCTTATATATGGAGCCCGTTATATATGGAGCATCATATGGGGCCCATTATATATGAAGCATCATATACGGGAGCATCATCATATGGGGCCCATCATATACTGGAGCATTATATGGGGCCCATTGTATATGAAACAGCATATACTGGAGCATCATATGGGGCTCCTTATATATGGGGCCCGTTATATATGGAGCATCATATGGGGTCCATTATATATGAAGCATCACACACTGGAACATCATATAGGGCCCATCATATACGGAGTATCATATGGAGCCCATTGTATATGGAGCAATAAATAGGGGCCCATTCTGTATGGAGTATTATATGGAGCCCATTGTATACTGTATGGAGCATTATTTGGGGCTCATTATTCTGTATGGAGAATTATATGGGGCACATTATACTGTATGGAGCAATGTAGGGGGGTCATTATTCTGTATGGAGCATTATATGGGGTTCATTATACTGTATGGAGCATTATATGGGGTTCATTATATTGTATGGAGCATTATATGGGGCTCATGATTTTGTATGGAGCATTATATGAGGCTCATTATATGGATCATTATATAGGGTCCATTATAGTGTATGGAACATTATTTGGGGCTCATTATACTGTTTTGAGCATTATATGGGGTCCATTATATTGTATGGAGGATTATATGGGGGCTCATTATTCTGTATGGAGCATTATACTGGGCTCATGATTCTGTATGGAAAATTATATGGGGCTCATTATACTATATGGATCATTATATGCTGTCCATAATATTGTATGGAGCTTTATATGGGGCTTGTTCATGACCGTAGAATGAGAAGAAAAAAGATGCAGCACTCACCCATACGCTTCTTCTAAGTGTGTTCTTTATTCAGCAAAACATGCCATACATAGTGTAAACCGGCATTCGCAGTGATCTGTGAGGGAGCGGGAGTGAAAAGAGACCGGTCTCTTTTCACTCCCGCTCCCTCACAGATCACTGCGAATGCCGGTTTACACTATGTATGGCATGTTTTGCTGAATAAAGAACACACTTAGAAGAAGCGTATGGGTGAGTGCTGCATCTTTTTTTTTTTCTTATCATTCTACGGTCATGAACAAGCTCTGATGATTGCATAGCACCACCCGCAGCTCATATTAAGGGAGACCTCATCCGTCCTGCTGAAGCAGATCGTTTATGCAGATCTTCAATTGCGGTATAGTGAAACTCTGTGCCGATCACCTTTTTTTCTTTATATGGGGCTCATTATTCTGTATGGAGCATTATATAGGGCTCATTATACTATATGGAGCATTATATGGGGGCCATGATATTGTATGAAGCAATTTATGAGGCTCATTCAGTATGGAGCATTATATGGGGCTTATGATTCTATATGGACCACTATGTGGTGCCCATAATACTGTATGGAGCAATCTATGGGGCTAATTATTCTGTATTGAACACTATGTGGTGCCTATAATACTGTATGGAGCAATATATGAGGCTCATTATTCTGTATGGAGCACTGTGTGGTGCCCATAATACTGTGTGTGGAGGACTATACTGTCCGGTTTCTGACCTGTTGTACAATTTACAATAGATATCACTCATATAATGTAAGAAGTAAGTGAAATCTTTGGCATTGTACTATATCTATATTTCTCTGCCGTATCTGTGCATCATGAATTGTGGTATGTGCTAAAAAGGCCCACTCAGACTCTTTCGCCCTGGGAGCACGAAAACCCGGGAGCTTGCCCTGCCTGCTGTAACTAAGTAAAAGCGATAGTGTGCATAAAATAACATTGGGTACTTACTAGTAAACACTGTTTTTGATTTTTTTTTTAAAAAAGCGTAAAAACTGTCACATCGCCAAGATGTACCGAAATCAGGATGAGAAAAAAATCGCAGCATGCTGCGATTTGCTGCAAGTCTCGGACGAGACTCACCAATGCAAGTCAATGGGTGCGAGAAAAAAACACATGGAATACGGACCATCCGTTTTTTACGGATACCTTACCATTCTGTGGCACAGAACACTGTAAATAGTCCTGTAAATGACTGTATAAAAATTGTTGCAGAGAAAAAAAACGGATTGCATACGGATGTCATACGGATGTAAAAACGGATGATGCAATTAAAAATCGCATTGCACTCGCATGACAATCGCATATATTACATCTGTTTTTTCGGTCCAGATTACGGACCAGTTTTTTTTCTCACAAGTGGAAAGGGGCCCTTAAACAAAGTATCATAACGGTGATAATGAAACAAGTTATTCGGACAAGCGTCAGAAAGTTGTTCATAAACTAATTTTCTTGGTTTCAATGTTAACAAATAGATACATATTGTCACAAGCATGGAGCTACCTGAATTGTACAGCTGAAATCCAATGTATGTGCATTTTACCATTTCATTCAGCTCAGCGGTGAGAAAAATGAGATAAACCCCTTTCAGTGAGCAGAGAATTATCCAGTGTATAATGCTAACACAATGTCAGAAGAGTTAATGGCAGATGTGGTTGTAAAATGTTCTGTATTTTCAGACAACCTTTAATTAAGATACTTTGTGTGTCGTACCGACCAAATAATATGCTGTCACTTGGATGCTGTCAGAGGGAATAAAGTGCACAAAGCTTCCAAAATCAGCCTCTTATTTTTGTCTTCAGCTGAATTGGGAAGCTGAGGCTGTCACAAGAAATGTCTATAGCAAAAAAACAGCCAAATTAACAATATGCACAGAAGAATGTTTCCAGATGAAAAATAACCCAATTACTCATCACAATCAGTCGTTACCCAACCTACAAACCAGATGTTCCAATAAATACATGTAGGGGCTCGCTCACACTGGCGTATGAATGGGACGAGTGCGATGCAAGAACAAAATCACATTGCACTCTGAGAAATGGTATTCAATCAGTCATTGCTGATCTGTGAGTATTTCCTCGGCTGGAATCGGGCTGAGGAACAAATCACAGCACGATGGGTATGGCCGCGAATATCGGACAAGACATGCTAATGCAAGGCAATGGGTGTGAGAACTAACGGCACATGAACCATCCGTATGCCATCGGATATTTACGAACACATCTCAAAAGAACGAAGAAAATGCATCAGTCAAGCACAGGAAGTTCACAGCCATAACCGTCAGAATAGACAGATGGATGGGTGAAAATAATTGACAGAATAGATAGAAAGGATAGCTAAAAATAATAGATATCCTGCAGTTATACGATTTCACAACCCCCCTTCATAGTATAAATATAATTTTTAAAAAAATGATGTGGGTCTCTATGTTATGAAACCAGCAAAGGTAAGTGACTTGGAGTCAAAAAAGCCCGAAAACCAAATATATATATAAAAAAGTAACAAAATTTATATCACATGAAAATACATACAAAAATATGGTAATGCAAATTCCTACAATACAGAATACAGCAGGAAAGAGGTGATGGTACAGGGTGTCACAAAAAATGCCAACTCACAAACTAAAGCATGGGTAAAAAATGTGTGTGTCCCCATAGGTAAGGTATACCAATCAGTTTAATATCCAGCATATGCATCAAAAAAATGTAAGCAGCTGCTTTCCTTGCTGCCTCACAAGGGTCAATATGGGTAAGACTGTTTGATCCCCTATTTTTGATAAGGTGGCTTATTATTACTTGGTTTACAGTTCTCTTTACTGGGTTTACATATATCTTCTTACCTATTGTCCGAGTACAACCGATACTAACACTATTATGAGACCACTATATGGTTTTTAATAGCATGTGAGACCATTTGTGCATTTTTTGATGCATATGCTGGATATTAAACCGATTGGTATACCTTACTTATGGGGACACACACATTTTTTACCCATGCCCTATAAGTTGACATTTTTTGTGACATTCTGTGCCGTCACCTCTTTCCTGCTGTACTCTGTATTTTATGAATTTCAATTATCATGTTTGTGTATCTATTTTCATGTGCAATAAAATTTTGTTGCTTTTGTATATATTTGATTTTTGGGCTTTTTTTGACTCCAAGTCGCTTGTAGGGGCCATATTCAGTGGCGTGCCCGCTATTACGCTATTACTGGTTGCCGATTCAGCTATCTTCAGTAATTTTTCTATTTTATTATTCCCTTAACATGTTTGTTGTTTGATTATAGGGGAACCGACAATGCAGCAACAGCAACAGTTGATCGAATCCCCAAACCAAGCCATGACAGATGGGTCAGTGCTTGGCAGTTTAGGGCCAGGAATGGCAGCCCCAGCAGCAGTAGTACTTCAGTACAATATACAAAGAAGTTGCACTCTATCGTGCTAAAGCATGTCTATATGAAATATGAATAGCTATACAGCTTCTGAATACTAGAAAAAAAAGAGAAGCTTTGCATACAATTTGGCCAAGTTATTTCTGCCTATCAACCATCGTCAGGGTGGTTTCAGAAAAAAACTGATGGGTCCCTACGTGTATGAATACCTCTCTTACTTAGGCTGATGTCTGAATTCCTGGGTGAATGTGGACACCTCTCAAAAAAGCTTGCATTTATGGGTAGGTAGGAACCTGCTGCAATTAAGATCACAACATGGTGGAGCGTTCAGTCAGTAAGCTAACATAGAAATTTTGTGCAACATTTTTGCATATTGCACATGGAGGTGGCTGCTCCTAAGTTAGCACCTATTCACACTAGCTTGGATGTGCCGGTCAGTTTTTTTGTTATTTCTATGTTAGCTTTCTAATAAATAATAAAATAAATAATAAAATAAAGTCCATGTGCCTTTACAAAATCGCATGGGACCAGGAAATCTAGGTTCATTCTCTGTGACTCTGCAGCAATTTCTGAAATGGTGCTGGGCATTTTTTAGCTGATTCAAGCTACTGTATATACTCGAGTATAAGCCAACCCCCCTAATTTTGCCACAAAAAACTGAGAAAACTTATTGACTCGAGTATAAGCCTAGGGTAGGAAATGCAGCAGCTACTGGTAAATGTCAAAAATAAAAATAGATGCTCCATACCGTTCATTATGGCCCCATAGATGCTCTGTATAAAGCTGTGCCACATATAATGCTCCATACTGTTCATTATTGCCCCATAGATGCTCCATATAAAGCTGGGCCATATATAATGCTCCATACTGTTCATTATTGCCCCATATATGTGCCATATAAAGCTGTGCCATATAGTGCTCTGCACCGTTCATTATTGCCCCATAGATGTGCCATAGAAAGCTCTGCCATATAGTGCTCTGCACCGTTCATTATTGCCCCATAGATGTGCCATAGAAAGCTCTGCCATATAGTGCTCTGCACCGTTCATTATTGCCCCATAGATGTGCCATATAAAACTGTGCTACTGGTATATATAATGCTGCGGCTGCTGCAATAAAAAAAAAATGGCATACTCACCTCTCTTGCTTGCAGCTCCTCAGCGTCTCGTCCCGGCATCTCTCTGCACTGACTGATCAGGCAGAGGGCGGTGCGCACACTATACGTCATCGCGCCCTCTGACCTGAACAGTCAGTGCCAGAGGACGGGAAGATGGAGCGGCACCCGGCGTGTGGAACGTGGACAGGTGAATATGTAATACTTACCTGCTCCCGGCGTCCCGCTCCTTCTCCCGGACAGCTGGTCTTCGGGTGCCGCAGCTTCTTCCTCTGTCAGCGTTCACTGGCACCGCTCATTAGAGGAATGAATATGCGTCTCCACCCCTATGGGAGTAGAGTCCATATTCATAAGTTTAATGAGCGGTCCCACGTGACCGCTGAACGGGGGAAGAGCTGCAGCACTGAAGACCGTGGGACAGGCAGGGACAGCGCCAGGAGCATCGGGAGCAGGTAAGTATGCCTCAGGCCTCTCTCCCCCTCACCCGCCGACCCCACCGCCGACCGTGACTCGAGTATAAGCCGAGAGGGGCACTTTCAGCCCAAAAATTTGGGCTGAAAATCTCGGCTTATACTCGAGTATATACGGTAATTGAATCACAAACTTTTAGAATTAGGAAGGACATACGAATTTTAAGACATATATTGACTTGACGTCTAGCCTCCATGGAACGATTCAGTTATCTGTAATCCCAAGGATAGGTTATCAATGTCAAATAAGATAGGCATCTGACACATGGCACTGTAAATGATTAGGAGTTTGCAGTGCCAATGGCTGACGAATATAAACAGTGTACAGATCCAAAATGCCACAGCGCCATACACTGTGTTGTGGCCAATATGAGGTACTGCAGCTCAGCTCCTATTCATATCAATAGGAGCTGAGCTACTGTACAGGGACATGGCCCCTATATGAAGCTGTGTTGACTCCATACACTGTTGACAACTGGCTGCCACCGGAGCGGTCTGCACTGATAGATGAGCGATGCTTTTCCGCAAAGCCGTCTGCAGGATAGTATGCAACATGTTACTAGATTTATTCTACCCCTAATGCAAAAAGAGAAACATTTTAAAGACAGAGATTAACACAGATACCAGTAAATTTGCTTTAAACAAATTATCATAACGGTGATAATGAAACAAGTTATTCGGACAAGCGTCAGAAAGTTGTTCATAAACTAATTTTATTGGTTTCAATGTTAACAAATATTGTCACAAGCATGGAGCTACCTGAATTGTACAGCTGAAATCCATTGTATGTGCATTTTACCATTTCATTCAGCTCAGCGGTGAGAAAAATGAGATAAACCCCTTTCAGTGAGCAGAGAATTATCCAGTGTATAATGCTAACACAATGTCAGAAAAGTTAATGGCAGATGTGGTTGTAAAATGTTCTGTATTTTCAGACAACCTTTAATTAAGATACTTTGTGTGCATGGGACCAGGAAATCTAGGTAGAATCATTCACGTCTTAATAGTAAGCACATTAAACTGGTATCTGATATAAGACTATTGGAGCAATGAAGGGGGCTAAAAAATATAATTTTAAACAACACTCACAGTTTAGTAGGTAAATACTTGTGTTTAAGTTTCAGGATTATTATTATTATTATTATTATTATTATTATTATTTATTGTTATAGCGCCATTTGTTCCATGGCGCTTTACATGTGAGGAGGGGTATACATAATGAAAACAAGTACAATAATCTTAAACAATACAAGTCATAACTGGTACAGGAGGAATGAGGACCCTGCCCGCGAAGGCTCACAATCTACAAGGGATGGGTGAGAATACAGTAGGTGAGGGTAGAGATGGTCATGCAGCGGTTTGGTCGATCGGTGGTAACTGCAGGTTGTAGGCTTGTCTGAAGAGGTGGGTCTTCAGGTTCTTTTTGAAGGTTTCGATGGTAGGCGAGAGTCTGATGTGTTGTGGTAGAGGGTTCCAGAGTAGGGGTGATACGCGAGAGAAATCTTGTATACGATTGTGGGAAGAGGAGATAAGAGGGGAGTAGAGTAGGAGATCTTGTGAGGATCGGAGGTTGCGGGTAGGTAAGTAAGTATTATTGAGATTTCTCTTTTAAAAAAATGGCGCTCCTCAAAACACAGGGATCGCACTCTTTCATTTGCAAATAGAATCAAACCTTAAATTCAGAATTAATTTCAAAATTTTAAATTAATTGTTTAATATTACCCTTAGGTCTGGCACTGTGTGAAAAAAGTAGCTACTATGATGCTATTGCTGCAGTCTATCATAGATGTAGTAATTCACAGTCACACTCTGAGTGGTGAAGAAGAGTCTGCTATAACAGTTTACTGTATATCACTTATATACAGTTATATGAAAAAGTTTGGGCACCCCTATTAATCTTAAGATCCCCCTTTTGCAAAAATAACAGCCTCTAGTCACTTCCTGTAGCATTTAATGAGTTCCTGGATCCTGGATGAAGGTATTTTTGACCATTCCTCTTTACAAAAGAATTCCAGTTCAGTTAAGTTTGATGATCGCCGGGCATGGACAGCCCTCTTCAAATGATCCCACAGATGTTCAATAATATTCAGGTCTGGGGACTGGGATGGCCATTCCAGAACAGTGTAATTGTTCCTCTGCATGAATGACTGAGTAGATTTGGAGCGGTGTTTTGGATCATTGTCTTGCTGAAAGATCCATCCCCTGCGTAACTTCAACTTTGTCACTGATTCATGAACATTTTTGTCAAGAATCTGCTGATACTGAGAGGAATCCATGCGTCCCTCAACTTTAACAAGATTCCCGGTGTCGGCATTGGCCACACAGCCCCAAAGCATGATGGAACCTCCACCAAATTTTACTGTGGGTAGCAAGTGTTTTTCTTGAAATGCTGTGTTTTTTGGCTGCCATGCATAACTCCTTTTTGTATGACCAAACAACTCAATCTTGGTTTCATCAGTCCACATGACCTTCTTCCAAAAAAAAATTGGCTTCTCCAAATATGCTTTTGCATACCTCAGCCGACTCTGTTTGTGGCGTGCTTGCAGAAACGGCTTCTTTCGCATCACTCTCCCATACAGCTTCTCCTTGTGCAAAGTGCATTGTATAGTTGACAGATGCACAGTGACACCATCTGCAGCAAGTTGATGCTGTTGCTCTCTGGAGATGGTCTGAGGATTGTCCTTGACTGATCTCACCATTCTTCTTCTCTGCCTTTCTGATGTTTTTCTTGGCCTGCCACTTCTGGCCTTAACAAGAACTGTACCTGTGTTCTTCCATTTCCTTACTATGTTCCTCACAGTGGAAATTGACAGGTTAAATCTCTGAGACAGCTTTTTGTATCCTTCCCCTGAACAACTATGTTGAATAATCTTTCTTTTCAGATCATTAGACAGTTTTTTTGAGGAGCCCATGATGTCACTCTTCAGAGGAGATTCAAACAGGAGAACAACTTGCAAGTGGCCTCTTTAAGTAGCTTTTCTCTTGATTGCATACACCTGGCTATGAAGTTCAAAGCTCAATGAGGTTAGAAAACCAAAAAAAGTGCTTTAGTAAGCCAGTAAAAAGTAGGTAGGAGTATTTAAATCAAGAAAATGATAACGGTGCCCATACTTACGCACCTGTCAAATTTTGTTTGAATGCAGATTGCACATTTTCTGTTAGTACAATAAACCTCATTTCAAGGCAGAAACATTACTGTGTCCAACAGTTATTAGATATATGAAACTGAAATAGCTGTTGCAAAAAAAAACAATTTTTACAAAACATTAAGCTTAAGATTATTAGGGGTGCCCAAACTTGTTCATATAACTGTATCTATCCACAGAATGAAATCTGGTACATCAGCGCTGAAGTAGAATGCACAATCACAATAGGCATTTTTCTATCCTTAGCCTGTGGTCACTGAGTTCCTATCCCTGCACCATAAAAACATAAAATGGCATTCCTTGGCAAACCCCTATGTTTTGGACTTTCTGTGCCAGCCCTTGGATTGGCTTTGCTACACCATGTGATCAAATTGCTGCAGGGCATTATGGGGTAGCCCACGCTACCACTCATAATGCCATTGGCTCACTCACTGATTATGCAGCTTGTGTGAAATGGCCCTGGGCATTTTTGCAATTCCACGTGAATCATATCAATTGTTTGAGTTTGCATGGAGCCAAGGATTTTAGGAATTTTGACTCAAATTTGATCCTCCGCTAATTGATTCACTCATATCTTTTTGGTAGACACATACATGTACAGACCAAAAGTTTGGACACATCTTCTTTAAAGATTTTTCTGTATTTTCATGACTATGAAAATTGTACATTCACGCTGAAGGCATCAAAACTATGAATTAACACATGTGGAATTATACACTTAGCAAAAAAGTGTGAAACAACTGAAATTATATCTTATATTCTAGGTTCTTCAAAGTAGCCACCTTTTGCTTTCATGACTGCTTTGCACACTCTTGGCATTCTCTTGATGAGCTTCAAGAGGTAGTCACCGGGAATGGTTTTCACTTCACAGGTATGCCCTGTCAGGTTTAATAAGTGGGATTTCTTGCCTTATAAATGGGGTTGGGACCATCAGTTGTGTTGAGCACAGAAGTCTGGTGGATACACAGCTGATAGTCTTGCTGAATAGACTGTTAAAATTTGTATTATGGCAAGAAAAAAGCAGGTTAGTAAAGAAAAACGAGTGGCCATCATTACTTTAAGAAATGAAGGTCAGCCAGTCCAAAAAATTGGGAAAACTTTGAAAGTGTCCCCAAGTGCAGTTGCAAAGACCATCAAGCACTACAAATAAACTGGCTCACATGAGGACCGCCCCAGGAAAGGAAGACCAAGAGTCACCTCTGCTTCTGAGGATAAGTTTATCCAAGTCACCAGCCTCAGAAATTGTAGGTTAACAGCAGCTCAGACTAGAGACCCGGTCAACGCCACACAGAGTTCTAGCAGCAGACACATCTCTACAACAACTGTGAAGAGGAGACTTTGTGCAGCAGGCCTTCATGGTAAAATAGCTACTAGGAAACCACTGCTAAGGTAAGGCAACAAGCAGAAGAGACTTGTTTGGGCTGAAGAACAAAAGGAATGGACATTAGACCAGTGGAAATCTGTGCTTTGGTCTGATGAGTACAAATTTGAGATCTTTGGCTCCAACCACCGTGTCTTTGTGCGAAGCAGAAAAGGTGAACGGACCACATGCCTGGTTCCCACCGTGATGCATGGAAGAGAAGGTGTTATGGTGTGGGGGTGCTTTTCTGGTGACACTGTTGGGAATTTATTCAAAATTGCAGGCATACTGAACCAGCATGGCTACCACAGTGTTGTGAATTCTGTGGTCAAGCTCCCTCCTGTGGTCATGAGTGGTACTTCGGCTGGTTCTGTCCATGAGCTTCCTCTGGTGGATGTGAGTGGGGCTGCGGCTTCTGAGTTTCCTTCCTCAGGTGACGAGGTTAAGTCGTTAGGTGCTGCTCTATTTAACTCCACCTAGTTCTTTGTTCCTGGCCTCCAGTCAATGTTCCAGTATTGGTCTTGCTCTCTCCTGGATCGTCTTGTGGCCTGTCTGCCCTGCATAAGCTAAGTTTTGCTTGTGTTTCTTTTGTTTGCTATTTTTTCTGTCCAGCTTGCTATATTGGTTTTTCTTGCTTGCTGGAAGCTCTGAGACGCAGAGGGAGCACCTCCGTACCGTTAGTCGGTGCAGAGGGTCTTTTTGCGCCCTCTGCGTGGTTGTTTGTAGGTTTTTGTGCTGACCGCAAAGCTATCTTCCCTATCCTCGGTCTATTCAGTAAGTCGGGCCTCACTTTGCTAAAACCTATTTCATCTCTGTGTTTGTATTTTCATCTTTACTCACAGTCATTATATGTGGGGGGCTGCCTTTTCCTTTGGGGAATTTCTCTGAGGCAAGGTAGGCTTATTTTTCTATCTTCAGGGCTAGCTAGTTTCTCAGGCTGTGCCCGAGGCGCCTAGGTCTGGTCAGGAGCGCTCCACGGCTACCTCTAGTGTGGTATGATAGGATTAGGGATTGCGGTCAGCAGAGTTCCCACGTCTCAGAGCTCGTCCTATGTTATTAGTAACTATCAGGTCACTTTGCGTGCTCTTAACCACCAGGTCCATTGTGTTTCTGAATCACCAGTTCATAACAGTACTGGAGGACCAAAGTACTAATGCTTCTCAATAGAGGGAAAAGAGAAGTTCTGAGACCATTTTTTTTTCTTTGCACTGTGTTTTGTCTTTCTTTTCTCCTAGACATTTGGGTGGTTCAGGACACAGGTGTAGTGATGGACATTAAAGGTCTGTCTTCTTGTGTGGATAATCTCACTGCAAGAGTACAAAAAATTCAAGACATTATGGTTCAGAAATCTATGTTAGAACCTAGAATTCCTATTCCTGATTTATTTTCTGGAGATAGAGCTAAGTTTCTGAATTTCAAAAATAATTGCAAACTGTTTCTGGCTTTGAAACCCCGCTCCTCTGGTGACCCAGTTCAACAAGTTAAGATCATTATTTCTTTATTACGTGGCGACCCTCAAGACTGGGCATTTTCCCTTGCGCCAGGAGATCCTGCATTATGTAATATTGATGCATTTTTTCTGGCGCTCGGATTGCTTTATGATGAACCTAATTCAGTGGATCAGGCAGAGAAAAATTTGCTGGCTCTGTGTCAGGGTCAGGATGAGGTAGAGATATATTGTCAGAAGTTTAGGAAGTGGTCTGTGCTCACTCAATGGAATGAATGTGCGCTGGAAGCAATTTTCAGAAAGGGTCTCTCTGAAGCCCTTAAGGATGTCATGGTGGGATTTCCTATGCCTGCTGGTCTGAATGAGTCTATGTCTTTGGCCATTCAGATCGATCGACGCTTACATGAGCGTAAAACTGTGCACCATTTGGCGGTATTATCTGAGTATAAACCTGAACCTATGCAATGTGATAGGACTTTGACCAGAGCTGAACGGCAAGAACACAGACGTCGGAATGGGCTGTGTTTTTACTGTGGTGATTCCACTAATGCTATTTCCGCTTGTCCTAAGCGCACTAAGCGGTTCGCTAGGTCTGCCACCATTGGTACGGTACAGTCGAAATTTCTTTTGTCCGTTACTTTGATCTGCTCTTTGTCATCCTATTCTGTCATGGCATTTGTGGATTCAGGCGCTGCCCTGAATTTGATGTGAATTTGATGGACTTGGAGTTTGCTAGGCGCTGTGGGTTTTTCTTGGAGCCCTTGCAGTATCCTATTCCATTGAGAGGAATTGATGCTACGCCTTTGGTCAAGAATAAGCCTCAGTACTGGACCCAACTGACCATGTACATGGCTCCTGCGCAGGAGGATATTCGCTTTTTGGTGTTGCAGAATCTGCATGATGTGGTCGTGTTGGGGTTGCCATGGCTACAAGTCCATAACCCAGTATTGGATTGGAAGTCTATGTCTGTGTCCAACTGGGGTTGTCAGGGGGTACATGGTGATGTTCCATTTCTGTCTATTTCATCATCCACCCCTTCTGAGGTCCCAGAGTTCTTGTCGGATTACCGGGATGTATTTGATGAGCCCAAGTCCAGTGCCCTACCTCCGCATAGGGATTGCGATTGTGCTATCGATTTGATTCCTGGTAGTAAGTTTCCTAAAGGTCGACTGTTTAATTTGTCTGTGCCTGAGCATGCCGCTATGCGGAGTTACGTAAAGGAATCCTTGGAGAAGAGTCATATTCGCCCGTCGTCGTCGCCATTGGGAGCAGGGTTCTTTTTTGTGGCCAAGAAGGATGGTTCGTTGAGACCTTGTATTGATTACCACCTTCTAAATAAAATCACAATCAAATTTCAGTACCCCTTGCCGCTGCTGTCTGATTTGTTTGCTCGGATTAAGGGGGCTAGTTGGTTCACCAAGATAGATCTTCGTGGTGCGTATAATCTTGTGCGTATTAAACAGGGCGATGAATGGAAAACAGCATTTAATATGCCCGAGGGCCATTTTGAGTACCTGGTTATGCCATTCGGGCTTTCCAATGCTCCATCAGTATTTCAGTCCTTTATGCATGACATCTTCCGAGAGTACCTGGATAAATTCCTGATTGTATACTTGGATGATATTTTGGTCTTCTCGGATGATTGGGAGTCTCACGTGAAGCAGGTTAGAATGGTGTTCCAGGTCCTGCGTGCGAATTCTTTGTTTGTGAAGGGGTCAAAGTGCCTCTTTGGTGTTCAGAAGGTTTCATTTTTGGGTTTCATTTTTTCCCCTTCTACTATCGAGATGGACCCTGTTAAAGTTCAGGCCATTTTTGATTGGACTCAGCCGACATCTCTGAAGAGTCTGCAAAAGTTCCTGGGCTTTGCTAATTTTTATCGTCGCTTCATCAATAATTTTTCTAGTATTGCCAAACCGTTGACTGATTTAACCAAAAAGGGTGCTGATGTGGTCAATTGGTCTTCTGCTGCTGTGGAAGCTTTTCAGGAGTTGAAGCATCGCTTTTCTTCTGCCCCTGTGTTGTGCCAGCCAGATGTTTCGCTCCCGTTCCAGGTCGAGGTTGATGCTTCTGAGATTGGAGCAGGGGCTGTTTTGTCGCAAAGAAGTTCTGATGGCTCGGTGATGAAACCATGTGCCTTCTTTTCCAGGAAGTTTTCGCCTGCTGAGCGTAATTATGATGTTGGCAATCGAGAGTTGTTGGCCATGAAGTGGGCATTCGAGGAGTGGCGTCATTGGCTTGAAGGAGCTAAGCATCGCGTGGTGGCCTTGACTGTTCACAAGAACTTGACTTATCTCGAGTCTGCCAAACGGTTGAATCCTAGACAGGCTCGTTGGTCGCTGTTTTTCTCCCGTTTTGACTTTGTGGTTTCGTACCTTCCGAGCTCTAAGAATGTGAAGGCGGATGCCCTGTCTAGGAGTTTTGTGCCCGACTCTCCGGGTTTGCCTGAGCCGGCGGGTATTCTCAAAGAGGGGGTAATTTTGTCTGCCATCTCCCCTGATTTGCGGCGGGTGCTGCAAAAATTTCAGGCTAATAGACCTGACCGTTGCCCAGCGGAGAAACTGTTTGTCCCTGATAAATGGACGAGTAGAGTTATCTCTGAGGTTCATTGTTCGGTGTTGGCTGGTCATCCTGGAATCTTTGGTACCAGAGATTTGGTGGCTAGATCCTTTTGGTGGCCATCTCTGTCGTGGGATGTGCGTTCGTTTGTGCCGTCCTGTGGGATTTGTGCTCGGGCTAAGCCCTGCTGTTCTCGTGCCAGTGGGTTGCTTTTGCCCTTGCCGGTCCCGAAGAGGCCCTGGACACATATCTCTATGGATTTTATTTCGGATCTCCCCGTCTCTCAAAAGATGTCGGTCATTTGGGTGGTTGTGATCGCTTCTCTAAGATGGTCCATTTGGTACCCTTGTCTAAATTGCCTTCCTCCTCTGATTTGGTGCCGTTGTTTTTCCAGCATGTGGTTTGTTTACATGGCATTCCGGAGAACATCGTTTCTGACAGAGGTTCCCAGTTTGTTTCGACGTTTTGGCGAGCCTTTTGTGCTAAGATGGGCATTGATTTGTCTTTTTCCTCGGCTTTCCATCCTCAGACAAATAGCCAAACTGAACGAACCAATCAGACCTTGGAAACATATCTGAGATGTTTTGTTTCGGCTGATCAGGATGATTGGGTGTCCCTTTTGCCTTTGGCGGAGTTCGCCCTTAATAATCGGACCAGCTCGGCTACTTTGGTTTCGCCGTTTTTCTGCAATTCTGGTTTCCATCCTCGTTTCTCTTCAGGGCAGGTTGAGTCTTCGGACTGTCCTGGTGTGGATACTGTGGTGGATAGGTTGCAGCAGATTTGGACTCATGTGGTGGACAATTTGACATTGTCCCAGGAGAAGGCTCAACGTTTCGCTAACCGCAGGCGCTGTGTAGGTCTCCGACTTCGTGTTGGGGATTTGGTTGAGTTGTCGTCTCGTTATATTCCTATGAAAGTTTCCTCTCCTAAGTTTAAGCCTCGTTTCATTGGTCCGTATAGGATTTCTGAGGTTCTTAATCCTGTGTCTTTTCGTTTGACCCTTCCAGCTTCTTTTTTCATCCATAATGTATTCCATAGGTCATTGTTGCGGAGATATGTGGCACCTGTGGTTCCATCCGTTGATCCTCCTGCCCCGGTTTTGGTTGAGGGGGAGTTGGAGTATATAGTGGAGAAGATTTTGGATTCTCGTATTTCGAGACGGAAACTCCAGTACCTGGTTAAGTGGAAGGGTTATGATCAGGAAGATAATTCCTGGGTCTTTGCCTCTGATGTTCATGCTGCCGATCTGGTTCGTGCCTTTCATTTGGCTCATCCTGGTCAGCCTGGGGTCTCTGGTGAGGGTTCGGTGACCCCTCCTCAAGGGGGGGTACTGTTGTGAATTCTGTGGTCAAGCTCCCTCCTGTGGTCATGAGTGGTACTTCGGCTGGTTCTGTCCATGAGCTTCCTCTGGTGGATGTGAGTGGGGCTGCGGCTTCTGAGTTTCCTTCCTCAGGTGACGAGGTTAAGTCGTTAGGTGCTGCTCTATTTAACTCCACCTAGTTCTTTGTTCCTGGCCTCCAGTCAATGTTCCAGTATTTGTCTTTCTTTCTCCTGGATCGTCTTGTGGCCTGTCTGCCCTGCATAAGCTTAATTTGCTTGTGTTTCTTTTGTTTGCTATTTTTTCTGTCCAGCTTGCTATATTGGTTTTTCTTGCTTGCTGGAATCTCTGAGACACAGAGGGAGCACCTCCGTACCGTTAGTCGGTGCGGAGGGTCTTTTTGCGCCCTCTGCGTGGTTGTTTGTAGGTTTTTGTGCTGACCGCAAAGCTATCTTCCCTATCCTCGGTCTATTCAGTAAGTCGGGCCTCACTTTGCTAAAACCTATTTCATCTCTGTGTTTGTATTTTCATCTTTACTCACAGTCATTATATGTGGGGGGCTGCCTTTTCCTTTGGGGAATTTCTCTGAGGCAAGGTAGGCTTATTTTTCTATCTTCAGGTCAGTTTGCGTGCTCTTAACCACCAGGTCCATTGTGTTTCTGAATCACCAGTTCATAACACCACAGCATCTTGCAGCGGCATGCTATTCCATCCGGTTTGCGTTTAGCTGGACCATCATTTGTTTTTCAACAGGACAATGACCCCAAACACACCTCTAGGCTGTGTAAGGGCTATTTGACCAAGAAGGGGAGTGATGGGGTGCTACACCAGATGACCTGGCCTCCACAGTCACCAGACCTGAACACAATCGAGATGGTTTGGGGTGAGCTTGACCGCAGAGTGAAGGCAAAAGGGTCAACAAATGCTAAGCATCTCTTGGAACTCCTTCAAGATTGTTGGAAGACCATTCCCGGTGACTACCACTTGAAGCTCATCAAGAGAATGCCAAGAGTGTGCAAAGCAGCCATCAAAGAAAAAGTGGCTACTTTGATGAACCTAGAATATAAGACATAATTTCAATTGTTTCACACATTTTTGTTAAATATATAATTGCACATGTGTTAGTTCATAGTTTTGATGCCTTCAGTGTGACTGTACAATTTTCATAGTCATGAAAATACAGAAAAATCTTTAAATGAGAAGGTGTGTCCAAACTTTTGGTATGTACTGTATACAATATACACGCACTTACAAACTAAGGTTATTTTTATAGTAAGATAATTAACCAGTATGGTTTTAGAGTGTGGCAGTGAACCAAAAAAAACAGGCGGAAACTGTTATGAAGAGAACATGCAAACGCCATGCAGATGTATTTTTTCCCATAAATTCATGCTCTGAATATACTCCTACAGTTTATCACTGAGTCTCCTTACTACTTTTCTTTGCTAGCTTTCTTACATTGTTTTAGGATGTAATTGCAATGCAAATTGCAGTTTAACTGATTATTTTGTTATATTAAGACCCTTATCTTGAGTTCCTAGAGGCACAGTAATTGCCACACTGACATACAATATCAATTGACAGTGGTCATATTCATTCTGTGCCATCCCTTTTGTATGTCCAGTCTATAAAACTGAGCTTGAGGTTATAAATCCAAAGGCTACAATTATGTATTAGTATTTGTGTGATATTGTGCTGTCAGTACCATGCTAGCAATATATTCATGTGGAGTGTCAAAGAATCATTTGTGCAGCAACTTCTGCAGGACGAACAAGTCTCTGGCTGTCAGAGACCGCTTCGCTTCATAGTTCTGGTGTCCAGTGTGATCGCTTTTATTCCAATACACACCCTGTCTGTTTCATATTAGCTTTAGGTATGATGAATATGTTCTTTTAGATGCTACTTTTTTTTTTAAAGATTTACTTAGCTTTTCTGCATTTGGATGTTCACTTAAAGTGGATTTCCCACATCTTTAATATTTTGTCAAAACAAAGAAAATGTGATAAAATAACAGAAAAACATATACTCACATATATCGCTCATCATTCTAGTGCCACGACTCCGATACTGTTATTGCTGCATCGATGACATCCTACAAACAAAGAGGGTGGCTCCTGGAAATAGCGCTCAGGTGTGGGTGGTTGATCCCGCGTCTCTGCCTGTTCCTATTTGGAATGAATTTCCCATTTGTCTATACTGCACTATGCTTGGGATCAGTCACTGCGGTCTTTATCCTGCATGTAAGTTTGATCTCTGAATTATTAAAAATGGATATTATTCTGTGCGATTTTTTTGAGATAAAGAAACAATTTACATTAAGAGAACTAAAGCTGCCATTGAAATTATGGAGTGTTTAAAGGGAACCTGTCACTCGAAAAAGCATTATTAACCTGCAAATACTGAGTTAATCTGCATATTAATAGCACTGTGAACTTTCCCGTTGCCGGCGGTTAGACCAACACTGCCAAAGAAGAAATTAACTTTATACCCCTGGCAGCGTTCAGGTTTCAGTCACAGGGCGGCGCTGGCTTGGGTTTAGCCACCACTCTGTGTATATAGAGCCACAACTGTAACCATGCACCAGCATCACTGACTGAAAGCAGCTCAGTATTAGGGTCGGCTTTCAGTCAGGGCACGGTTACATCTGCCGCTCTCTATACACAGAGCAGTGACTGAACCTGCGCCGGCGCAGCCCCCTTGACTGAAACCATAATGCTGCCAGGAGGGATGAAGTTCATTTCCTCCCAGCAGCGAAGGATCTACAGTTAAGGTACCGTCACACTTAGCGACGCTGCAGCGATACCGACAACGATCCGGATCGCTGCAGCGTCGCTGTTTGGTCGCTGGAGAGCTGTCACACAGACCGCTCTCCAGCGACCAACGATCCCGAGGTCCCCGGTAACCAGGGTAAACATCGGGTAACTAAGCGCAGGGCCGTGCTTAGTAACCCGATGTTTACCCTGGTTACCAGTGTAAAAAAACAAACAGTACATACTTACATTCAGCTGTCTGTCCCTTGCCGTCTGGTTCCTGCACTGACTGCTTGCCGTAAAGTGAAAGTGAAAGCACAGCACAGCGGTGAGTCACACAGCGGTGACTCACCGCTGTGGCTGTGCTCTGCTTTCACTTTATGGCAAGCAGTCAAGGCAGGAACCAGACGGCAAGGGACAGACAGCTGAATGTAAGTATGTACTGTTTGTTTTTTTACGCTGGTAACCAGGGTAAACAGCGGGTTACTAAGCGCGGCCCTGCGCTTAGTTACCCGATGTTTACCCTGGTTACCTGTGAAGACATCGCTGAATCGGTGTCACACACGCCGATTCAGCGATGTCAGCGGGAGATCCAGCGACGAAATAAAGTTCTGGACTTTCTTCCCCGACCAGCGATCTCCCAGCAGGGGCCTGATCGCTGCTGCCTGTCACACTGGACGATATCGCTAGCGAGGACGCTGCAACGTCACGGATCGCTAGCGATATCGTCTAGTGTGACAGTACCTTAAGTGCAGGCGCCGGGCAGGTTCACAACACTATTAACCTGCTGATTAACCCTATATCTGCAGATTAATAGCATTTTTTCAGGTGTTAGGTTTCTTTTAAACAGCAAGGAGGAGCTGTGTAACGGTGACATTAAAGACAGTGTAAAGAAATAGTATTTTTAAAGATTTTTTTTGCATTGAGGTGCACTGAGGAAATGCCATCTACATAGTAAACATTCATAATTGCTGTCTCCACTCCAGCGCTGTCAGTCATTGTTTGCTCATCTGCAGATGACGTCACATGACATCTACACATACTACTGCTGCGGCCAATCACTGATCTCAAGAGTGAGCAGATCTCAAGAGTGAATAACCCTTGAACCCTGCAGCCATCACGTATGTGGATGGCATGTAATTGCTACAGCCAAGTATACAAAGACAGAGAGGACAACTAGAGTGGTGGCACTGAAACAACCTGAGTTTACAGTAGTAAAGGTTCTTTTGCTACTTTATCTCACAAAAAAACCCTATAAGGGGTTTATAGAAACAATTTGTTGATGACAAGAGAAGAATATAGCTTTTTATATGATATATTAAATCAATGGAAGGGTTGATCATTTTAGCTAACAATTGTAGACCGTCATCTTCTGAAATAAAATCAGCCGTGCTCATATTTTTCTGAAAATACATGAAGAATGATTTCTTGAAAGCTTTCATTTTTTTATGAACGTTGCTTCCATCGATACATCAACTGTTTCACATCTTGTGTAAAATATCATGTATGGAGTATTAGAACAACTATAACAGCCAATATTAAAGAAAATGTGTATAGCTGTCTCTGCCGAATAGTCGTTCACCAGCTTTCATTCAGAGAGATGAGTCATTAGCATATCAAATATATAAGGTTTGGAGATTTCATCTCTATATTGGCACCACGTTGGGGGCAGAAGCTCATGTCATAGAAAAAAGTCAAAAAACCTTCTTCCTGGAATGTCTTATGATACAGAAAATGTAGTACTAGACTGACTATAGCAGGAATAAAAAAATGTGTTTTTTCTCTACACAGATCTCTCTATGAAGCAGAGATTTATAGTTAAAATATGACATTCACGTAACACATTCATTTTGCTCATCAATGTCTTGATTAACTTTTCATAACTAAATGTATATATTTTAGTTTCAGATTTACAAATGTAAGACTTGTAGCATATTTCCTTAAAACTGTAGACTTTGATCACTTGGTTATGATGCAGCAAGTTTCATGAAATTATATTAAAACTCAAGTAGAAGTAGACGTTAGCTTTTTCCTCCCTCATTAATGTCACTGGTGAATTACATTTACCAATATTTATTGTTTTCAATATTAAAAAATAAAAATGTCTAAAAATAACTATATTAAAATTGTCACTTTTTCAGCTATAAGTAACGGTTTGTTTGATTTACTTCTGAAGGAAAATTATCTTTGCCAATTGATAATCATGAATCCAACGATTAAGAAATACATGTCTCTTCTCAGTAGGGTTGGTGGCACTTTGCTGGTTCTCTATGATTGACTACAAGTGAGACATGATAGAGTCCAGCAAAGGATCAAGTCGGTGAATGAAATATATAAAGATTAGCTTTGTGAAAAGTAATATGGCTGACAATTGTAGCAACTTCCTTTTGCAGAAAGTGAAGTAATAACCACCCCCAAAAAATGACATTGCAAATTACCAAACAAGGAGACAACCCAATGTCACAGTTCCTTTAGTTTGCCTGATAAGTAATGCTCTACATTGCATTAGTGGTAGAGAAGCAAACAAAGTAAAGGAAAGTTGAAGATACAATTTCTAACAATAACAGCTACATAAGTCTGGTAGCTTATACCTGGAATATGATGCTGAACTCCTGTACTCATGTGACACGTCCACCAGGGCTATGGGGTACTTGAAACCGGGTCAGACAGTTCTTTGGAGAAGTCACGAGGCTGTGACCCGACTCCATGGCCGTGGCTGCGTCGTAAAATGGGGAATATGTATATGGGATTTAACGTGATGCCACCTGTGGTGTTTAGCAACAGATGGCCGACGCTGCTAAAGGAGACTGCTGGGGCTAATGGTGATGCAGCTGGGATAGTTCTGCTCCCCACAGGTGGAGCGGGGCTCCAGGGCTTCCGGTTTTGTTTATGTCAGGCTTTGTGTACCTTGTAGTGCAGGACTCAGGATGCAAGAGATCACTGGAGGACACAAGGACTGTAGTTTTTCTTTTCCTTTACGTGATGGTTGAGAGTACAGACCAGGGCACTGGTAACAGATCATGACGGAGAGCTGGGTAGCCTGGAAGCCATTTTGGGTGCACCTGTCCAAGTAGGTACAGAGCCCTTCCTTCTGTGCTGTCCTCCCTTTATCCTTGCTGCATCACCGGTCATCATACTGCAGCTAACTGTCACTCTCTGCTTTTAATAACAAACTAACTGTTGCCCGCATGGCAGGCAGCTCAAGCCTATCACAGGTGCCGCTCCTTTGTGTCTGCTCCAGGCTCTGGTATGCTGCTATGCTGCTGGGTATTAGATCAGGCCAGTAGACCTGCAGTCCCCTGCCCTCTGGATTTAGCTGCTGGGACTTCAGTACCCTCGCAACCACAGACTCCGGTATCCGCTTCCTAGCGCTCAGCTCTGGGGCGAGTTTAATCACAGCTTCACTCCCCAGGTTCTGCTCAACTTGTCTCCTACTGACACCTGGTAAGGGGACCCCTTCCTTGCTTCCAGGCATGACTTTACTCCCTGTGAGGGAGGCAATGCCACTGTGGCAACCGGACTGGGGGTGCCACACATGCCCGCACTCTGATTTTATGTTGCCTGAGGAACATATACAAATTCAAAGCACTTACTTGCGGTTTTATCTTAAAATTACTTACTTTGACTTCTTTGTTCTTGCATTCCTTCCTGATGTGGCTTCTTTGTACTTCCTGATTGGTAGAAGGACATTCAATCTGTGACTTTCTGGTAGTGGAGACTGGAGAGCAGTGGGACCATATGGGTCAATAAAGTACAATAACTATCATTGTATAGTATGATAAGTACTTTAAAGGAATCTTAAGTTTAATCTTAAGTATCTTCAGTTTGATATGACCCTGCATGCACATATTTAAAAAATAATGTAGCACTTTGTAGCGCTATAGCATGAAAACATGAAATATATGAAATATAAATTGCATTGCTGCTCTTGAAAATAGTCAAAATTGAGAATACTTAGCGCATAAATTTGCCAATTCATGTATACCACACAGCAACAATAAGACAATTCTCATTGCTAGGAACTTATCTAATGTGAATCCTCTCCTAGGCTGAACCTGCATTTATGTTGGGTAGATAGGATCCTGCTATGATTAAAATTGCCAGAGGCTGATGAGTGGAATGCTAAAGAGTGCAACTTTATTGGTTGTTTAAATATGGAGATGTCTACTCTTTATTTGCACCTGTACACACCAGTGTTTCTGTTTGGAAGTGACAGTCAGTCTTTTGTTACATATATTCAAAAGCTCTCTAACTTAGCACTCCATCCCTCAGTCACTGGCAGTTTTAATCATAGTAGGATCTTATCTGTGACTTTCCGGTAGTGGAGACTGGAGAGCAGTGGGACCATATGGGTCAATAAAGTGCAATAACTATCATGTATAGTATAAGTACTTCAAAGGAATCTTAAAGTATCTTCAGTTTGATATGACCCTGCATGCACATATTTAACAAATATTGTAGCACTTTGTAGCGCTATAGCATGAAAACATGAAATATATGAAATATGAATTGCATTGCTGCTCTTGAAAATAGTCAAAATTGAGAATACTTAGTGCATAATTTGGCCAATTCATGTATACCATGCAGCAACGATAAGGCGATTCTCATTGCTAGGAGCCTATCTAATGTGGATCCTCTCCTAGGCTGAAGCCTAGGAGAGGGGTTGACACACTCAGCTGCTTTACCGGGTAGACACCATTCTGGTAGAAGATCACCTGCTGGTTTATTGGGGATAGCAGAAACCTTGGCAGGGTTCAGAAAAATAAACAGAGCCTTGCTGGCATAATGGTAAAACAAACAAAATACAGTCCATTCCCTGCAGTTAACCCACAAAGTCCACAGCTCCTCCTGGAGATATCTGGGAGTTCCTGCTCTCCTAAGAAATACCACTGCCTGTCTCTCATGTCCAGGTATTTAACATCCCATGTGATGGTCACATGACCTTGACCTCACACAGGTCCTGCCAGGACTCTGCAGGTGGAGTTACGGTGGACCTCCTCTCACCCGCTCTATGAAGGTCCCCTTAGGCTAGGGTCACATTGCGTTTGTGCAACCCGTTTAGCGCTAGCGCTAGCGGGTTGCGCTAACGCAATGTTTTTAATGTGGCCGCGTCCCGGGGTCGCGGTAACGTCCCCGCTCTCGCAGATCCCCGATCTGCGAGAGCGGGGAACGGACCGCGGGCGCGCCTCGGACGCTGCAAGCAGCGTCCGCGGCGCGCCAGGAAACACCGGCGCGTCGCTAGCGCGTGCCGAACATGGCACGCGCTAGTGCTGCGCGTTCCCATTGCCGTGAATGGGTGCGCTAACGGACGCGTTGCATGGCGTTAATTTCACCGTGCAACGCTGTCCGTTAGCGCTTTCCCATTAACGCAATGGGAACCAAGCCAAAAACACACTATGGTTTTACATCACTGACTGCAGCATGCACAGTGACACGTATCTCCATTCACATACTATGCCAGTGACTCTGTCATACCACATAAATGAAGGCTTCAGCCTAGTAGAGGATTCACATTAGATAGGTTCCCAGCAATTAGAATCGCCTTACCGTAGCTGCTGGGCACACATGTATTCTCAAATTTTCCTATTTTCCAGTGCAGTAATGCAATTGATATTTCATATATTTCATGTGTTCATGCTATAGCGCTACAAAGTGCTACTTTATTTGTTTGTTATATAAGGAGATGGCTACTTTTAGTTCACACCTGTACACACCTGTTTTGTTTGTTTGGAAGTGATGGTCACTGTTTTGTTTTTACTAGTGTTGAGCATTCCGATACCGCAAGTATCGGGTATCGGCCGATACTTGCGGTATCGGAATTCCGATACCGAGATCCGATATTTTTGTGATATCGGGTATCGGTATCGAATCAATAGGGATGTGTAAAATAAAGAATTAAAATAAAAAATATTGATATGCTCACCTCTCCGGCGGCCCCTGGACTTCACAATGCTAACCGGGAGGCTTCTTTGTTTAAAAAGCGCGCCTTTCGGACCTGTGAATGACGTCCCGGCTTCTGATTGGTCGCATGCCGCCCATGTGACCGGCACGCGACCAATCAGAGGCCGCGACGTCATTCGCAGGTCCTCAATTCCTAGAATTAGCAGTTTTGTGAATGAGAATGACGTCGCGGCTTCTGATTGGCCGCGTGCCGGTCACATGGGCGGCACGCGGCCAATCAGAAGCCGCGACGTCATTCTCATTCACAAAACTGCTAATTCTAGGAATTGAGGACCTGCGAATGACGTCGCGGCCTCTGATTGGTCGCGTGCCGGTCACATGGGCGGCACGCGACCAATCAGAAGCCGGGACGTCATTCACAGGTCCGAAAGGCGCGCTTTTTAAACAAAGAAGCCTCCCGGTTAGCAGTGTGAAGTCCAGGGGCCGCCGGAGAGGTGAGCATATCAATATTTTTTATTTTAATTCTTTATTTTACACATCCCTATGGATCCCAGGGCCTGAAGGAGAGTTTCCTCTCCTTCAGACCCTGGGATCCATCAGGATACCTTCCGATACTTGATGTCCCATTGACTTGTATTGGTATCGGATATCGGTATCGGCGATATCCGATATTTTTCGGGTATCGGCCGATACTATCCGATACCGATACTTTCAAGTATCGGACGGTATCGCTCAACACTAGTTTTTACCCAAATGTACATATATCATCCTGTCAATGATGGAAGCAAGTAATAAAACAGACACTATATAGAACAAGACAGCAGTATCTTATACACTCATCATCATTGAAATTGCAACACCAAGAATCATAAGTTATGAAAGTATGGGAATCACCAGTGTAATTATCATTTCTCCAAAGTGTCCCAAGTGCAACCAAACAATACCAGGGGGCAAGTTCTTTGTACGACTTGTTAGGTGTTGAGTTCCCGCTGCTGCACAGGGGGAATCTCGAACCATGTCCTCTGCGGTCTCCCATTTTTCCCCAGCCGCAGAGGAGCCTGCTATGCAGAGATGTCGGTCCCAGCATCTTGCTGAAGCTGATGCTGTACGTCTGGTTACTGCTGCCATTCCAGGTCCAGCTATTGTAACCAGCATTAATCAGCGGCAAGCAGACGCTCCAGGGACTAAGTCCTGCTTTTTGTCTACTGAGCATGCCTGTGGGACGACCTCTCATAGGAGGTTGGAGGTTACATGCTCAGGTCCTGTAGTGGCTCTGATTGGACCACCAGGAAGGTCCTGAAAGGCTGCGACTATACAAGGTTTGCATGGCCGCTCGACCATGCGCTAGTATAAACCTGTAATTGTGTGTGTGTGTGGATGTATGTCTCAATCTGGTGAAAGCTACTTAATCATACCCATTCCTAGTGTTGTTGATTGTTCTTGGGTGATTGAGCTATCTAGCGCCAGATTGTGCCATCCAGCACCAGGCACGAGTTTACTGCGTCAATCAGTAGCGACCGCCAGTGCGGCGTCGTGCGCAACTAGTGCGCTTTCCTAGCCCTAGTTAGGGGGGTTAGTGGCATTCGCCAGAGCGGCGCTGTGCACACTCAGTGAGGTAAATCTTTAGTTAGTCCTGGCAACTGGTCAGTGTAGGTTGGGAACTCCCGCTTGGACTCAGCATCTGACTCAGGGCGTCCTCAGGCGCGGGCTCAAAAGCCACCGAGGGTCAGAGCGAGTGTAATGACCAGCATAGAGGGGGTGAATCATAGGGATCTCACCAGCATCCACCAGCTGCACCCTGTGACTATTAACAGGGCACAGCGTTCATTTAAGTGACTCTGTGAAGCAACAGAGTTCGCTTCCATTCACACTGGGTGAGGTCTAATCCACGTGTGAGCAAGCATTCATCCGCCATTACTCAGCAGCAGTTTCCATCTCTGCACGGTGGACCCCGGGCTGCGAACGCACCTCATATCTCCCTTTATATTATGTGGTATGTTCCGCTAGCCCTAACATGACTGTTAACAGCCTGCGGTGCCTAAATGGGCTACAATGACCTGCAGCATCTCTGAAGTTGAATCTCATTGAGTACATCTTGGACCTCAAAGGTTGGCAATTACAAAGGGAGCTGCCAGTGGAAAATCTTGATTATTTTTGCTCCTAAGTGAATTCAGTGTGTCAGAACATTACTCAGACAACCATTAATAACCTCATTAATAGCAACCAAGGTGTGTAGATGTAAGGATTTCTAAATGTTCGACTCATTTAATGAAGAATAAATGGAGATGTTTTGAAAAATTTGCTTTCATTTTTCATCATTTGCACATCATTAAGATGTGTATCGATCCTGTGATTTCTAAAGTTTCATGACTTTTCCTTCTTGGTGTTGCAAATTCCAATGTTGAAGAGTTCATCTTAAAAGACAGATAAAGGACAGAATATATCTCCATCCTGATTTTAAGCAACTTAGTGCTTAGATTACACTGCATCAATTGATGTCTCGTGGGGTTGGGAATGAGACACAAGGTTTTTACCCTGGGTATAAAATTCTGGAGGATAGGAAAGGAAGCAAAATTTCTACCCCTCGATCCTGTTAAATGATCCTCCAAACACTACTTTGAATTGCATCAATGTACAGTTTGATCCCCTAGGAGAACACAACTCCCAGTTTTACCACACTTAGACTTTTAGGGTGCAGCCTGTTATGGGCCAGTGGCCTATAAATCTTCAGCAACTTACTGAAATAGGTGTAATTACATCACTGCATTGTGCCGGCTGAGTCAGCCCACACTTATGTGCAGGACAGAAGATGATTTAATTTTGAATGTCTGAGGCATAAAGGTGGCATTATTATATTTAAATGGGTACAGAGGTGGTATTAGTTGAAGTGGTTACTGAGGGAGAATCCTTACTTGATGGAAGCACTGAGGAGGTATTTTTAAGTGAAGGGGGAACCCTTCTGGCATTATTTGTTAAAGTGAGCACTCTGGGTGCATTGTCAGTTGAAGGAGGCACCCAGGGGGCATCTTTACTTTGAAGGGGTCCATATAAGTCAAAGAGGGGAGAAGCCAGCGTTGTTTATGGTCAGAACGCAATGCATAAAGTGCAAATGCACATATTGATTTCTAACTGTATTTCAAAATTACAGCAAACAATTGATCAATTCTTTGAGCCACCCCGTCACGGCATTCTCATAATGGGTAGTTCTACTCTATGTTTTTTATATTTGCTGTGCCATAGAGGCCTCCTAAATGTATTAAAAGCAAGACCACATTAAAAGCAAGCTGTACCTGAAGCATTTCTGAATCACTCCCATGGCGCCAGAAGGGCAAGCGGAGATAAAGGCTGACCAGGTCCAGACATAGACATTTCAGGTCCAACATCCACACTGCCCAGTGAGCACTACAGAAAAAGGGTGAGACAGGCTGAAACACAGGTGCACAATTAAACAGCGCCTAGGGCAGGGCAGGGCTGCTGTATGTGTGTACAGAGGCCTATCAATCACAGTGAACACAGAAAGAATGGCATACATAACCCAGCATGCACGGCAACAGTGGTGGTCAGCCACATACCAATATCACTGGCTTCTCTCCTCTTTTGCTTTGATATTGCGGATCTGCAGCGTTTTTGGATGTGCGGAATTGCATCAAATCCGCAGTGTAGTGCACAAGCAATGTTAGTCTATGTGAAATTGGCATTTGTTGTGTGCATGCTGCGGAAAAAACTCACGGGTTCGCAGCATTTTTTTCCCGCAGTATGTCAATATTTTTTGCAGATCTGCAGCGTTTCTGCACCTATTGACTTCCATTGTGTCAGGCCAATTCGCAGCAAAACCTCAGGTTTAAAATAGATCTGAAGAGTGTGTGAGCAGAGTGTGGGCGGATACTGTCTGTGTGGAGACTGTGTGAGCGGAGAAGATTTGGGGGGCTGTGTGCTGGTGTTTGTATGTATCTGTTTGAGTGTGTGCTTGGGTTAGTGGGTGTGTGTGAGGCTGTGTGTGTGGCTGTGTGTGTGTAGGTATAGTCCGATGGGACTACTAGTCCCATCCGGCTATGCCTGCTACAGTGACAGATAGCAAGATGATGAGACAGCAGTAGTCCCATCATCCGGCTACTTTGTTCAAGTGTTAAAAAAAACACATACAGTACATACAACATACAGTACATACTCACCAATCACCTAATCCCCGAAGCCCTCGATCACCTGGAAAAAAAATAACATAATGAACCAACCTATTCTTACCTTTCTGCTGCAGTCCAGTTAATAGAAAGTGTCCCAAGATGATCTCCTGTGTAGAAGCTGCGGAGACACCATCATGTGTTTCTCGACGCAAGCAGTAAATAGCCAGGCCTTTCCCCGGGAAGGAACAACCACGGGAAGGGCAGCATCCTATGAAGGAAAGCCACCTATGCCAAGCATGGTATCCATCCACAGACAGCTGTTTCGGGGTTTTTGCCCCTCATCAGTGTGGAGTAGGAATCTGGCTATTAGGAGCAGTGCCTAGTAAAAAGGCTATAAAGGCACAGATGATTGGCCTCGGGGAGACCAAAACATCCAACACCGCGGAGACACCATCACGTGTTTCTCAACGCAGTGATTCCAGAACACTGCCCCCATCCCTTATGGGAAATATGCAGATGCATGTAAAGAAGCTGCGGAGACACCATCACGTGTTTCTCGATGCAAGCAGTGAATAGCCAGGCCTTTCCCCGGGAAGTAACAACCACGGGAAGGGCAGCATCCTATGAAGGAAAGCCACCTATGCCAAGCATGGTATCCATCCACAGACAGCTGTTTCGGGGTTTTTGCCCCTCATCAGTGTGGAGTAGGAATCTGGCTATTAGGAGCAGTGCCTAGTAAAAAGGCTATAAAGGCACAGATAATTGGCCTCGGGGAGACCAAAACATCCAACACCGCGGAGACACCATCACGTGTTTCTCAACGCAGTGATTCCAGAACACTGCCCCCATCCCTTATGGGAAATATGCAGATGCATGTAAAGAAGCTGCGGAGACACCATCACGTGTTTCTCGACGCAAGCAGTGAATAGACAGGCCTTTCCCCGGGAAGGAACAACCACGGGAAGGGCAGCATCCTATGAAGGAAAGCCACCTATGCCAAGCATGGTATCCATCCACGGACAGCTGTTTCGGGGGTTTTTGCCCCTCATCAGTGTGGAGTAGGAATCTGGCTATTAGGAGCAGTGCCTAGTAAAAAGGCTATAAAGGCACAGATGATTGGCCTCGGGGAGACCAAAACATCCAACACCGCGGAGACACCATCACGTGTTTCTCAACGCAGTGATTCCAGAACACTGCCCCCATCCCTTATGGGAAATATGCAGATGCATGTAAAGAAGCTGTGCCTTTATAGCCTTTTTACTAGGCACTGCTCCTAATAGCCAGATTCCTGGCTATTCACTGCTTACGTCGAGAAACACGTGATGGTGTCTCCGCAGCTTCTTTACATGCATCTGCATATTTCCCATAAGGGAAAGGCTAAGTATACAGTTGTGAGCTGATATTAATAGCCTGGGAAAAAAATTATGTAGGAGCCCACACGATTTTTTCAGAAAAATAATCTTTTAATAATTAAATTCATGTACAGTAAGCTGCACACACTGATATAATTGTATATGTTACTGACATCTATATGTCTATCAACAGTATTTTATGTGTATACATTGTGTGTAATCGATCTATTCTTTCCTGTCGGGTCCCGCTGTGATTTTACTGTACGTGGCAGATGAATTGCCAGCTTTTCAAAGGGACATTAGTGTGTAAAAATCAGACAGCGCTCGCATGGCCCAAGTGCTGTGCAATTTTTTACTTACACCCATTGACTTCTATTGCTGAATGCAATCTGATTTCCAATTACAATCGCAGCATGCTGCGATTTTTTTTCCAGTCCAACCATGTTCCACTCCAAGCTGGATAAAAAAAAGCAGATAAACACACAATGACAGAATAGCAATCGGATTGCATTCATTTGATTTCATCTCAAGTGAGAATGATCACTGTAAAGCAAAAAAGCAGAACAGAAAAACACAAAACAAAGAGCAGTGACAAAACCACCGACACCGCTGGTGCCAACTGTCTAGGCTGTAGTTCTACCAAACAGAAATCACAACTAGCTTCCTATGCCTCCAGCATGCAGAGGTCATAATTGAAAATATGACATATCACTTTTCTCAGGCACGGCAGGATGATGTTACCTCTCACAGCAAAGCCGAATGTTTGAGTCTGTGTTCTGCACAAAACGGTTTGTGTGATCACACATAACTAAGAGGAATAGCTTTTAGATTATGTATAAATTAAACATAAACATGAGGGCCCCTATTCATTAAGACTGGCACTTTGTACATCAGTCTCAATGAAAAGTGCACTGGAGGAAGAAGCGCCAAATTCATTAAAATGTACCCTCTAGCCTTGCGCTGGCATACATTTCGAGCACAATTTATGAAACTTTTTCGCTGCAAATTATGATGAGTTTTGACATGCTGGCTTCTTGTTCCAGATTCTCCTACTTTAGTAGTTTAGAAGGAGTTGGCCAAGACTGTGTAAAAACATCAAAAACCCCATCATTTTGCACAAATATGAGTAACACAAAATTTAGCAACATTTTAAGCAGTTTAAAGGCAAAAATCTGACAAAGCCTCCTTGATTAATTGGGCTAAAATGTCTGTCTGTGGTATTAAATGGGCTGTTGGTTGCTATCGGTCATCATCAGTTTCAGTGATGATATTACTTTACTATTTCTAAGGCCATATTTGTATTGAAAAACTTGAATGACGTTAGTACAGTCCTAGAAGACCTTAGGGCATTGTACTCATTTTTTTAAATGAAATTGGAGATATGCTGTTATTGCAATTACAGATTAACTCATTTGCTGAAAATCAAACATTTGTTAGAAAAATTCTTCGAATTTGGAAAATTTGAATTTCAAAAGGTTAAATCATCTCTAGTCATTAATAATATAAATGATAATTATTTTAGGAACTAACAATTACTTGTTTAGCTACCCTGATATTAGTTTCATGACTTATAGTATTCAATGGATATTTTGAGATTTTAAGGTTTTTTGCTCATTTTATAATAGAACTCTTGTTCTTATTGAGGAGAGTTACTGGTGAATCCAAGGCATATTGTAAAGAGTGTAACTGGCAGAAAAATAAGTGGCGCCTCTTGTGCTGTAATCTAAGGTTTGCTGGCTCCTATGAGCAAGAATTCATAGAGCTATTCATCTTTATTTTCCAAAACTATCCCACTGTGCAATGCCATGTGCAGTGATGTAGTCATAGGTATCTCCAAGTGGATCCAAGGCCGAAAGGAACATGATCATTAAATGTTAAAATGTAAATGACTCAGATGCAGTCAATGTTTTTCATAATTAAACCTTAAATGTTTTCCAAGATTCTCTCAGACATGCTTTAAATGATAGCAGAGTTTCAGTTATTTTCCAATATACCTTCTGGAACAATTCATCATGGTATTCAAGAACTCTGCTTGCAGTCATTCAGTCCATAGTCGACTCCCAGGGTATAAAAATCTGTGCTAATCACAAAAATGTTTGACTTATAAAAGATAACCATTCATTTGAAGAAATCTTAAAGCTATGTCCCGACAATAAGCTTTTGGTGAGTTTTTGATGCTGCATATTTTCACCGCGTCTAAAACGCAGTATCTTACAGTTCCAGAAAAGTGGATTGGATTTATAGAAATCTCCTGCTCACTGTGCCTCTTTTTAACACAGAGTAAACTGACCAGCGATGTGTGTTGGCAATCTGTAGCATGTCAATTTCTCTTGGGAGGTACACTGAATTTTCTGTGTGGAATATTCCCATAGACCAGCATTAGATGCGGAAATTCCGCACATGCTTTTTTGGTGTGTTTCGGCAATGGAAGCCCATTAAAAACGCATGTAATCTGCACCTAAGTACATCAATAAAGTTTTGTCAAAGCTAAACACAGGAAGTATCAAAAACAAAGGAGCTTTATTTAAAGTATGACACACCAACAAGAGACAAAAGTGTCAAAAACGCAATAAAAATATGTTTAAAAAAATGCACACAAAAATGCAATGATTAACCACAAGTTACCTTATTTAAATAATAGGTGCAGAAATGGTGTGTCGCAGACGCGCCAAAAGTTCATTATGAGAACGTAGCCTGCTAATTCAAATTGAACATGCGTAATTTTAAGCCCTCATGCAGACATCAGTGACTTTGTTTTTTTTAAAAAGTCCAGTTTTACTCAATATTTTAGATCCAATTTTCATCAGTGTTTCATTCTTTACTTTCAGTATTTCATCAGTGATTTTCTAATACCCCCAATTTTTTTTTTCATTCTATCTTTTTAAATGTAAAAATGGACATCAGGACAGTACACGGGTGACACAAATATGGCATCAGTGATTTTCTCGTTTACAAATAAAAAAATGTTAATTGCAGTGTTAAAAACGTACAGCACAACAATGAAACATAAATGATTTTCATGGACCCCTAGAAGATACTGTATGGTGATTTTGATTGATGACGCAAACATGTGAATAGCCCCATTGACTAAAATGTGTACATGTTTAATCAGTAAAAAACATGTATAGAACACGCATGTGAGAAATGGACATTGGAATGAGGTCCAAGTAGCAATAACTATGGAATGCTTTTAGTTACAGTATAATTATAATAATGTGATTCTGTTTTTTGTAATACTTTGCACTTTTTATTAACAGTAAACGTTAGAGATGAGTGAATAAATTCAATTGGAATTGAATTATACTTGAAGTTTTGCAAAAATCCACATTTGCCAAAATTTTGATATTTTTTTGTCATGCTTTTCTGAGTGGATTCAGCAAAATGGTGGCTGCTGCAACATGGCAAGGGGAGTATTAGCGGTACAGGGGTGAGTTCCTTGCCACTCTACCATTCAGCTGCCTCGGTCGTTATTTGCCATAGCATGAAGAGTGTTAAATAGTTTCAATCTGTGCCATCACTGACCGTGGTCATTGAAACTGGATTTCAGCTGTATGATACATGGCATAACAGTATGGTAGAACGCGCATGGGTCCACCTCACCTGTGATTTAAGAGTATGTCATGAACCGGGAAAGAAATTAACCTCTACATGGTCAATTATTATTATTATTATTATTTATTTATATAGCACCATTAATTCCATGGTGCTGTACATGAGAAAGTGATTATATACAGAGTCATAGATATCGTTTACAGTAAACAAATTTACAATGACAGACTGGTACAGAGGGGAGAGGATCCTGTCCTTGCAGACTAAAGGTACCTTCACACATAACGATATTGTTAATGATATCGTTGCTATTTGTGACTTAGCAACGATATTGTTAATGAAATCGTTATGTGTGACAGCGACCAACGATCAGGCCCCTGCTGGGAGATCGTTGGTCGCTGAATAAAGTCCAGAACTTTATTTCGTCGCTGGACTCCCTGGAGACATCGCTGGATCGGCGTGTGTGACACCGATCCAGCGATGTCTTCACTGGTAACCAGGGTAAACATCGAGTAACTAAGCGCAGGGCCGCGCTTAGTAACCCGATGTTTACCCTGGTTACCATGCTAAAAGTAAAAAAAAACAAACACTAGATACTTACCTACCGCTGTCTGTCCTCCAGCGCTGCGCTCTGCACTCCTCCTGTACTGGCTGTGAGCCGGAAAGCAGAGCGGTGACGTCACCGCTCTGCTTTCCGGATCCCAGACAGTACAGGAGGAGAGCAGAGAAGCAGAGCGCAGCGCTGGAGGACAGACGGCTGTAGGTAAGTATCTAGTGTTTGTTTTTTTTTACTTTTAGCATGGTAGCCAGGGTAAACATCGGGTTACTAAGCGCGGCCCTGCGCTTAGTTACCCGATGTTTACCCTGGTTACCGGCATCGTTGGTCGCTGGAGAGCGGTCTGTGTGACAGCTCTCCAGCGACCAAACAGCGACGCTGCAGCGATTCGGATCGTTGTCGGTATCGCTGCAGCGTCGCTAAATGTGAAGGGGCCTTTACATTCTACGGGATAATGGGGAATAGACAGAAGGTCGGGGTGCAGCTGCTCGGGTGGTGGTGAGGTGGCAGCTCGGGTGGTGGTGAGGCAGCAGCTCGGGTGGTGGTGAGGCGGTGGAATGGTTATTACAGGCTGTAGGCTTTCCTGAAGAGATGGGTTTTCAGGTTCCGTCTGAAGGATCCAAGGGTGGGGGATAATCGGATGTGTTGAGGCGTGGAATTCCAGTTTTTGTTTTTTATTCACTCTTGTTTTTCCTCTCCTTTTTCCAAGGACAACACCTTATTTATTTTTCTGTTTAAATGGACGTATGAAAGCTTCTTTTTTTTGGGAGGAGTGATACTTTTGAATAATGCCATTTATTTTTCCAAATAGTGTAATGAAAAACTGTAAAATAATTCCATGTGCTGTGAGTTTGCAAAGAAACCCCCACAATTCTGACATTGATTTTTAGGAATTGTTTTTATGGCATATATTATGTGATAACAATGACCTGCCAATATGCTTCTCCTTATCGGTATGGTTACGAAAATACCAAACTTGTTGAACTTTTTAATAAAGTGATTAAATAAGTGTTGAAAAAAATTCAGAATTTTGATAGAAAAAATATTTTTATTGTGTTGCCATTTTCTGAGACCCGTAAGATTGCAATTTTCACTCAAATGAGCTGTGTGAGGGCTTATTTTTGGTGGACTTGACGACATTTTTATTGATACCATTTTGAGATAAATATGACATTTTGATAGCTTGTTACAGCATTTTTAGTGGTATTTCAATCACCAAAAATAGGCAATCCTGGCACTTTTTTCTGTTTACAGTGTTTACAAATCGGGTTAATTAAGATTGGACTTTTTGGAAACGGCGATACCCCATATGTACATACAAGCATTTTTTTTACTTTTTTTATTATCTTTATTGTTAAATGGGTAAAAGGTGGGTGATTTGAACTGTTATGATTTTTTTTTCATATGTTTTAAAACTTTTTCTTTTACTTCATATTATTTATTAGACCCCTTAGGGGAGTTAAACTTGTGATTGGTATAGATGCATTTAGTACAAGCAATCAGACAAATTATTGGTGCACAGAGTAAAAATCACAGCCTCCTTTGAAACTCAGCCACAGGCAGACCCCTGGCTGTCATATCAACCCATTGGCGCCCCACTATTGTGTCCCGGGTGCACCGATGGGCGTATAGAATGGCATGCCCCCATGCTCGGATGCTGTTAATGCAGCTTTCACATATTAACAGTAAAATTTAACAGGTTAACAGTGTTAGAGGCAAGTCTTGCCATTACCTCCCAGTTATGGGTCGAGCTCACCTCGTAAACCCGCTCCATGCACCCGCTACCGATTTTCACTGTACTTGTATGGCAAATGTAAGTACAGTGCCTTGCGAAAGTATTCGACCCCCTGGAACTTTTCAACCTTTTCCCACATATCATGTTTCAAACATAAAGATACCAAATGTACATGTTTGGTGAAGAATCAACAAAAAGTGGAACACAATTGTGAAGTTGAGCGAAATTTATTGGTTATTTTAAATATTTGTGGAAATTCAAAAACTGAAAAGTGGGGTGGCAATATTATTCGGCCCCTTTAACTTAATACTTTGTTGCGCCACCTTTTGCTGCGATTACAGCTGCAAGTCACTTGGGTTATGTCTGTATCAGTTTTGTACATCGAGAGACTGAGATTCTTGCCCATTCTTCCATGGCAAACAGCTCGAGCTCAGTGAGGTTTGATGGAGATCGTTTGTGAACTGCAGTTTTCAGCTTTTTCCACAGATTCTCGATTGGATTGAGGTCTGGACTTTGACTTGGTCATTCTAACACTTGGATATGTTTGTTTGTGAATCATTCCATTGTAGATTTTTCTTTATGCTTGGGATCATTGTCTTGTTGGAAGACAAATCTCCGTCCCAGTCTCAGGTCTTTTGCAGACTCCAACAGGTTTTCTTCAAGAATGGTCCTGTGTTATGACCTGGTGGTTAGGAGCACCCAACCTGATAGTTAAACTCATACAGGACGAGCTCTGGGATGTGGGAGCTCTGCTGACCGCAAGCCCTAATCCTATCGCACACACTAGAAATAGCCGTGGAGCGCTCCTGACGCTCCCTATGCGCCTCGTCACAGCCTAAGAGCTAGCTAGCCCTATAGAAGAAAATAAAGCCTACCTTGCCTCAGAGAAATTCCCCAAAGGAATAGGCAGCCCCCCACATGTGTGTACTGTGTATGTATGTGTTTACTGTGAGTAAAGATGAAAGTCACAAACGCAGAAATGAGATAGGTTTCAGCAAAGGGAGGCACGACTTACTAAATAATAATATAATAATAATAATCTTTATTTTTATATAGCGCTAACATATTCCGCAGCGCTTTACACACATTATCATTGCAGTCCCCATTGGGGCTCACAATCTAAATTCCCTGTCAGTATGTCTTTGGAATGTGGGAGGAAACCGGAGTGCCCGGAGGAAACCCACGCAAACACGGAGAGAACATACAAACTCTTAGCAGATGTTGTCCTTAGTGGGGCTTGAACCCAGGACTCCAGCGCTGCAAGGCTGCTGTGCTAACCACTGCGCCACCGTGCTGCCCAAATAAATAGACAGAGGATAGGAAAGGAATCTTTGCGGTCAGCACAAAAACCTACAAAAGACCACGCAGAGTGTGCAAAAGGGTCCTCCGCACCGACTCACGGTGCGGGGGTGCCACCCTGCATCCCAGAGCTTCCAGCTAGCAAGACAAAATCAAGATAACCAGCTGGACAAAGAAACAAGAACAATAATAACAATCAGGAACTTAGCTTCTGCAGGAGAAGACAGGACACCAGACAGATCCAGGAGCGAACTGAACCAATGCTAAAACATTGACAGCTGGCATGGAGAAACGATCTGAGTGGAGTTAAATAGAGAAGCCAACCAAAGGATAAACCACGTCACCTGTGTAAGGAACCTCAGAAGCAGCAGCTCCACTCACAGCCACCAGAGGGAGCCCACGGACCGAACTCACCAAAGTACCATTCATGACCACAGGAGGGAGCTCGACAACAGAATTCACAACAGTACCCCCCCTTGAGGAGAGGTCACCGAACCCTCACCAGAGCCCCCAGGCCAATCAGGATGAGCCAAATGAAAGGCACGAACTAGATCGGCAGCATGAACATCAGAGGCAAAAACCCAGGAATTATCCTCCTGACCATAACCCTTCCATTTGACCAGGTACTGGAGTTTCCGTCTCAAAACACGAGAATCCAAGACCTTTTCCACCACACACTCCAACTCCCCCTCGACCAACACCGGGGCAGGAGGATCAACGGAGGGAACCATAGGCGCCACGTATCTCCGCAACAACGACCTATGGAACACATTATGGATGGCAAAAGAAGCTGGAAGGTCCAAACAAAATGACACAGGATTAAGAATTTCAGAAATCTTATATGGCCCAATGAAACGAGGCTTAAACTTAGGAGAGGAAACCTTCATAGGAACATGACGAGATGACAACCAAACCAAATCCCCAACCCGAAGTCGGGGACCAACACAGCGCCGGCGGTTAGCGAAACGTTGAGCCTTCTCCTGGGACAATGTCAAATTGTCCACCACATGAGTCCAAATCTGCTGCAACCTGTCCACCACAGTATCCACACCAGGACAGTCCGAAGGCTCAGCCTGCCCTGAAGAGAAACGAGGATGGAAACCAGAATTGCAGAAAAAAGGAGAAACCAAAGTAGCCGAGCTGGCCCAATTATTAAGGGCGAACTCATCCAAAGGCAAAAAGGACACCCAATCATCCTGATCAGCAGAAACAAAGCATCTCAGATATGTCTCCAAAGTCTGATTAGTTCGTTTGGTTTGGCCATTAGTCTGAGGATGGAAAGCCGAAGAAAAAGACAAATCAATGCCCATCTTAGCACAAAAGGACCGCCAAAACCTTGAAACAAACTGGAAACCCCTGTCCGAGACGATGTTCTCCAGAATGCCATGCAAACGAACCACATGCTGGAAAAACAATGGCACCAAATCAGAGGAGGAAGGCAATTTAGACAAGGGTACCAAATGGACCATCTTAGAGAAGCGATCACAAACCACCCAAATGACAGACATCCTTTGAGAAACAGGGAGATCAGAAATAAAATCCATGGAAATATGCGTCCAGGGCCTCTTTGGGACCGGCAAGGGCAAAAGCAACCCACTGGCACGAGAACAGCAGGGCTTAGCCCGAGCACAAGTCCCACAGGACTGCACAAAAGAACGCACATCCCGTGACAAAGAAGGCCACCAAAAGGATCTAGCCACCAAATCTCTGGTACCAAAGATTCCAGGATGACCAGCCAACACCGAACAATGAACCTCAGAGATAACTCTACTAGTCCATCTATCAGGGACAAACAGTTTCTCCGTAGGACAACGGTCAGGTCTATCAGCCTGAAACTTCTGCAGCACGCGCCGCAAATCAGGGGAGATGGCAGACAAAATTACCCCCTCTTTAAGAATACCCGCCGGCTCCGGAACACCCGGAGAGTCAGGCACAAAACTCCTTGACAGGGCATCAGGCTTCACATTCTTAGATCCCAGAAGGTATGAAACCACAAAATCAAAACGGGAGAAAAAGAGCGACCATCGAGCCTGTCTAGGATTCAACAGTTTGGCAGACTTGAGATAAGTCAAATTCTTGTGATCCGTCAAGACCACCACCACGCGATGTTTAGCTCCTTCAAGCCAATGTCGCCACTCCTCGAATGCCCATTTCATGGCCAACAACTCTCGATTGCCAACATCATAATTGCGCTCAGCAGGCGAGAATTTTCTAGAAAAGAAGGCACATGGTTTCATCACCGAGCCATCAGAACTTCTTTGCGACAAAACAGCCCCTGCTCCAATCTCAGAAGCATCAACCTCAACCTGAAACGGAAGCGAATCATCTGGCTGGCACAGCACAGGGGCAGAAGAAAAACGACGCTTCAACTCCTGAAAAGCCTCTACGGCTGCAGAGGACCAATTGACCACATCAGCACCTTTCTTGGTCAAATCAGTCAACGGTTTAGCAACACTAGAAAAATTAGTGATGAAGCGATGGTAAAAATTAGCAAAGCCCAGGAACTTCTGCAGGCTCTTCACAGATGTCGGCTGAGTCCAATCATAAATGGCCTGGACCTTAACAGGGTCCATCTCGATAGTAGAAGGGGAAAACATGAAACCCAAAAATGAAACCTTCTGAACTCCAAAGAGACACTTAGACCCCTTCACAAACAAGGAATTAGCACGAAGAACCTGGAACACCATTCTGACCTGCTTCACATGAGACTCCCAATCATCCGAAAAGACCAAAATGTCATCCAAATATACAATCATGAATCTATCCAGGTACTCTCGGAAGATGTCATGCATAAAGGACTGAAACACAGATGGAGCATTAGAAAGCCCGAATGGCATAACCAGGTACTCAAAATGGCCCTCGGGCGTATTAAATGCTGTTTTCCATTCATCGCCCTGCTTAATTCACACCAGATTATACGCCCCTCGAAGATCTATCTTGGTGAACCAACTAGCCCCCTTAATTCTAGCAAACAGATCAGACATCAGCAGCAAAGGTGTTGTGAATTCTGTGGCTGAATTCACTCCTGTGGTCACAAGTGGTACTGCAGCTTCTGAGCTTCCTCCCTCAGGTGTTCTGGTGAGCTCGTTGGCTGCTTTGTTATTTAACCCAACCTGATTCTGTCTTCCTTGCTCCTTGTCAATGTTCCAGTGTTGGATCTGAGCTTCTGGATCTTTCCTGTGGCCTGCTGCTCTGCTTAGATAAGTGCTTCTTTGCTTTTGTTGCTATTTTTTCTGTCCAGCTTGTCTATTCGTTTTGCTGGAAGCTCTGAGACGCAAAGGGTGTACCGCCGTGCCGTTAGTTCGGCACGGTGGGTCTTTTTGCCCCCTTGGCATGGTTTTTTGCTTTAGGGTTTTTTGTAGACTGCAAAGTTCTCTTTGCTATCCTCGCTCTATCTAGAATATCGGGCCTCACTTTGCTGAATCTATTTCATCCCTACGTTTTGTCTTTTCATCTTGCTAACAGTCATTATATGTGGGGGGCTGCCTTTTCCTTTGGGGTATTTCTCTGAGGCAAGTCAGGCTTGTATTTCTATCTTCAGGCTAGTCAGTTCCTCAGGCTGTGCCGAGTTGCATAGGTAGTGTCAGGCGCAATCCACAGCTGCCTTTAGTTGTGTTTAGGATAGGTTCAGGTATTGCGGTCTACAGAGATTCCACGTCTCAGAGCTCGTTCTATTGTTTTTGGGTTATTGTCAGATCACTGCATGTGCTCTGACTGCTGGCACACTGTGTTACTAGATTGCCTTCATAACACAAAGGATACTGAAATTTGACTGTGATCTTATTAAGAAGGCGGTAATCAATACAAGGTCTTAAAGAGCCATCCTTCTTGGCCACAAAAAAGAACCCTGCTCCCAATGGTGACGACGACGGGCGAATATGACCCTTCTCCAAGGATTCCTTTATATAACTCCGCATAGCAGCGTGCTCTGGCACAGATAGATTAAACAGTCGGCCCTTAGGAAACTTACTACAGGGAATCAAATTAATAGCACAATCGCAGTCCTTATGAGGAGGTAGGGCACCGGATTTGGGCTCCTCAAATACATCCTGGTAATCTGATAAAAACTCAGGGACTTCAGAAGGAGTGGAAGGCGAAATTGACAACAATGGAAAATCACCATGTACCCCTTGACAACCCCAGCTGGACACAGACATAGATTTCCAATCCAACACTGGATTATGGACCTGTAGCCATGGCAACCCCAAAACGACCACATCATGCAGATTATGCAACACCAAAAAGCGAATATCCTCCTGATGTGCAGGAGCCATGCACATGGTCAATTGCGTCCAGTATTGAGGTTTATTCTTGGCCAAAGGTGTAGCATCAATTCCTCTCAATGGAATAGGATGCTGCAAGGGCTCCAAGGAAAAACCACAGCGCCTGGCAAACTCCAAGTCCATCAAATTCAGGGCAGCGCCTGAATCCACAAATGCCATAACAGAATATGACGACAGAGAGCAAATCAGAGTAACGGACAAAAGAAATTTTGACTGTACCGTACCAATGGTGGCAGACCTAGCGAACCGCTTAGTGCGCTTAGGACAATCGGAGATAGCATGAGTGGAGTCACCACAGTAAAAACACAGTCCATTCCGACGTCTGTGTTCTTGCCGTTCAGCTCTGGTCAAAGTTCTATCACACTGCATAGGCTCAGGCCTATTCTCAGAGAACACCGCCAAATGGTGCACAGCTTTGCGCTCACGCAAGCGCCGATCGATCTGAATGGCCAATGACAGACTCATTCAGACCAGCAGGCGTGGGAAACCTCACATGACATCCTTAAGGGCTTCAGAAAGACCCTTTCTGAAAATTGCCGCCAGGGCACATTCATTCCACTGAGTAAGCACAGACCACTTTCTAAACTTCTGAGAGTACACCTCCGCCTCATCCTGACCCTGACACAAAGCCAGCAAGATTTTCTCTGCCTGATCCACGGAATTTGGTTCATCATAAAGCAATCCTAGCACCAGAAAAAACGCATCAACATCACGCAATGCAGGATCTCCTGGCGCAAGGGAAAATGCCCAGTCTTGAGGGTCACCACGTAATAAAGAAATAATGATTTTTACTTGTTGAGCGGGGTCACCAGAGGAGCGTGGTTTCAAAGCTAGAAACAGTTTACAATTATTTTTGAAATTCAGAAACTTAGATCTATTTCCAGAAAATAAATCAGGAGTAGGAATTCTAGGCTCTAACATCGGATTCTGAACCACAAAATCTTGAATGTTTTGTACCCTTGCAGTGAGATGATCCACACAAGAGGACAGACCTTGAATGTCCATCTCTACACCTGTGTCCTGAACCACCCAAAGGTCTAGGGGAAAAGAAAGACAAAACACAGTGCAAAGAAAAAAAAATGGTCTCAGAACTTCTCTTATCCCTCTATTGAGATGCATTAATACTTTGGGCCAGCTGTACTGTTATGACCTGGTGGTTAGGAGCACCCGACCTGATAGTTAAACTCATACAGGACGAGCTCTGGGATGTGGGAGCTCTGCTGACCGCAAGCCCTAATCCTATCGCACACACTAGAAATAGCCGTGGAGCGCTCCTGACGCTCCCTATGCGCCTCATCACAGCCTAAGAGCTAGCTAGCCCTAGAGAAGAAAATAAAGCCTACCTTGCCTCAGAGAAATTCCCCAAAGGAATAGGCAGCCCCCCACATGTAATGACTGTGAGTAAAGATGAAAGTCACAAACGCAGAAATGAGATAGGTTTCAGCAAAGGGAGGCACAACTTACTAAATAGACAGAGGATAGGAAAGGAATCTTTGCGGTCAGCACAAAAACCTACAAAAGACCACGCAGAGTGTGCAAAAGGGTCCTCCGCACCGACTCACGGTGCGGGGGTGCCACCCTGCATCCCAGAGCTTCCAGCTAGCAAGACAAAATCAAGATAACCAGCTGGACAAAGAAACAAGAACAATAATAGCAATCAGGAACTTAGCTTCTGCAGGAGAAGACAGGACACCAGACAGATCCAGGAGCGAACTGAACCAATGCTAAAACATTGACAGCTGGCATGGAGAAACGATCTGAGTGGAGTTAAATAGAGAAGCCAACCAAAGGATAAACCACGTCACCTGTGTAAGGAACCTCAGAAGCAGCAGCTCCACTCACAGCCACCAGAGGGAGCCCACGGACCGAACTCACCGAAGTACCATTCATGACCACAGGAGGGAGCTCGACAACAGAATTCACAACAGTCCTGTATTTGGCTCCATCCATCTTCCCATCAATTTTAACCATCTTCCCTGTCCCTGTAGAAGAAAAGCAGGCCCAAACCATGATGCTGCCACCACCATGTTTGACAGTGGGGATGGTGTGTTCAAGGTGATGAGCTGTGTTGCCTTTACGCAAACATATCGTTTGGCATTGATGCCAAAAAGTTCGATTTTGATTTTCATCTGACCAGAGCACCTTCTTCCTCATGTTTGGTGTGTCTCCCAGGTGGCTTGTTGCAAACTTTAAATTACACTTTTTATGGATATCTTTGAGAAATGGCTTTCTTCTTGCCACTCTTTCATAAAGGCCAGATTTGTGCAGTGTACGACTGATTGTTGTCCTATGGACAGACTGTCCCATCTCAGCTGTAGACCTCTGCAGTTCATCCAGAGTGATCATGGGCCTCTTGGCTGCATCTCTGATCAGTCTTCTACTTGTTTAGGGTGAAAGTTTAGAGTGACGGCCGGGTCTTGGTAGATTTGCAGTGGTATGATACTCCTTTCATTTCAATATGATCACTTGCACAGTGCTCCTTGAGATGTTTAAAGTTTTAGAAATAATTTTGTATCCAAATCTGACTTTAAACTTCTCCACAACAGTATCACAGACGTGCCTGTTGTGTTACTTGGTCTTCATGATGCTCTATGGTCTGCAAATAGAACCCTGAGACTATCACAGAGCAGGTGCATTTATATGGAGACTTGAATACACATAGGTGGATTATATTTATCATCATTAGGCATTTAGGACAACATTGGATCATTCAGAGATCCAAAATGAACTTCTGGAGTGAGTTTGCTGCACTGAAAGTAAAGGGGCCAAATAATATTGCATGCCCCACTTTTCAGTTTTTGAATTTCCACAAAAATTTAAAATAACCAATAAATTTCACAATTGTGTTCCACTTGTTGTTGATTCTTCACCAAAAATTTACATTTGGTAACTTTATGTTTGAAGCATGATATGTGGGAAAAGGTTGAAAAGTTCCAGGGGGGGCCAAATACGTTCACAATGCACTGTAAGTGGTCAAAGAAGATTATATCCTTTATACTTCTTTTTAGAACTGTTTCCAGGGCTGTATACAGTTATAAAAAGCTCTTCCAGCTGAAAATCCAGGTAAAAAAAAAGTATTACAGTCAAAAAGTGTAGGAAATGTATACTACATGTTGGGTCATTTATATGGATGCACCTAAATAAAATGGGAATGGCTGGTGATATCAACTTCCTGTTTGTGGCACATTAGTATGTGGGAGGGGGAAAACTTTTCAAGATGGGTGGTGACCATGGTGGCCATTTTGAAGTCAGCCTTTTTGGATCCAACTTTATTTTTTCAATGGTAAGAGGGTCATGTGACACATTAAACTTATTAAGGATTTAACAAGAAAAACAATGGTCTGCTTGGCTTTAATGTAACTTTATTCTTTCATGAGTTATTTACTAGTTTATGACCACTTATAAAATATGTTCAAAGTGCTGCCCATTGTGTTGGATTGTCAATGCAACCCTCTTCTTCCACTCTTGATACGCTGATAGCAACACCGCAGAAGAAATGATAGCACGGGCTTCCAGTATCCATTGTTTCAGATGCTGCACATCTCGTATCTTCACTGCATAGACAATTGCCTTCAGACGACCCCATAGATAAAAGTAACTCATGAAGAAATAAAGTTACGTTAAAACCAAACACACCATTGTTTTTCTTGTGATATTCTCAATAAGTTTGATGTGTCACATGACCCTCTTCCCATTGGAAAAAAAAAAGTTGGATCCAAAATGGCTGCTATGGTCACCACTCATCTTGAAAAGTTTCCCCCCTCCCATATACTAATGTGCCACAAACAGGAAGTTGATATCACCAACCATTCCCATTTTATTTAGGTGTATCCATATAAATGGCCCACCCTGTATATTGCTGGATGAAGATGTCATTTATTTTTTAATCACACTGGAATAAAGTTCTATAGTGTTACCTGGATTTTTCGGCTGGAGAAGTTTTTTCTATTAGATCTACTCAGCAGCACTGAGTCTAGCATCAGTGGCTTACCCATTCCGAGGCTCTCCGTCTTATAGGTGGGGCGAGCTGGTTGTTCCTATTTTTGCTGTTTACAATTAGACAACCTGATGATATAGTCACTATCTTCCAACATTCATTTTATTGGTATTAAACAGCTGAGTCCAGCTCTTTTTCCCAACTCTCTTCTGACTCGTCTTTATTATAATTTACTTTCTTTGCATCATAGAAGGATATGTTAAATCTTTGTAAATCATTTATGATAACGATCATTTTAACTACAACAACAGGGGAATCAAAATTGTAATTTTCTTCAAAATATTCTAAGGCTCAAAGTTAATAAATTCTCATTAGGCCTAAAAATTACAGCATTAGTTATGTTTTCCATTCATGTTATATAATTGTATATATATGTAATTTAATTACTGTATATGGTTTCTTAAGTGATCAGATTGGATTTTTATTTTCTCAGTGTAAATTTTCATATTGAAGACTAACTTTAAAGAGGCACAACTTTAAAAAAAAATTGTGTTGTGAAATACTTAAAGCTATAGTTACAATTAGGGTTGAGCGAAACGGGTCGTTCATTTTCAAAAGTCGCCGACTTTTGGCAAAGTCGGGTTTCATGAAACCCGATCCGACCCCTGTGCGGGGTCGGCCATGCGGTACGTAACTTTCGCGCCAAAGTCGCGTTTCAATGACGCGAAAAGCGCCATTTCTCAGCCAATGAAGGTAAACGCAGAGTGTGGGCAGCGTGATGACATAGGTCCTGGTCCCCACCATCTTAGAGAAGGGCATTGCAGTGATTGGCTTGCTGTCTGCGGCGTCAGAGGGGCGTTCCCGCCGACCGCCATGTTACTGCTGCTGATCTGAGCTTAGGGAGAGGTTGCTGCCGCTTCGTCAGAAGCAGGGATAGCGTTAGGCAGGGTCCATTAACCACCAAACCGCTTGTGCTGTAGCGATTTGCACTGTCCAACACCACCTTCGGTGTGCAGGGACAGTGGAAGCTACATTTTTTTTTTCCTCAGCGCTGTAGCTCATTGGGCTGCCCTAGAAGGCTCCCTGATAGCTGCATTGCTGTGTGTACGCCGCTGTGCAAACCAACTGCTTTTTTCAAAGCACAAATCCTCTTGTTCCTTCCTTTCTGCACAGCTATCTTGTTTGTTTGTCCACACTTTTTATTTAATTTGTGCATCAGTCCACTCCTTATTGCTGCCTGCCATACCTGGCTGAGATTACTGCAGGGAGATAGTAATTGAAGGACAGTTCCTTTTTTTTTTTTTTTTGTGGGAGATTAAGATTGGCATTTCTGCTAGAGTGCCATCCCTGTCTGTGCCATCTCTCACTCAGTGGGCCATAGAAAGCCTATTTATTTTTTGCTTGATTTGGGTTCTAAAATCTACCTGAAAAAATCACTACATCAATCAGTGGGAGAAAAATATTGGCCTCAGGGCTTGTGTGCCACTCCTGACTCCTGTGTGTGCCATCTCTCAGTCAGTGGGCCATAGAAAGCCTATTTATTTTTTTGCTTGATTTGGGTTCCAAAATCTACCTGAAAAAATCACTACATCAATCAGTGGGAGAAAAATATTGGCCTCAGGGCTTGTGTGCCACTCCTGACTCCTGTGTGTGCCATCTCTCAGTCAGTGGGCCATAGAAAGCCTATTTATTTTTTTGCTTGATTTGGGTTCCAAAATCTACCTGAAAAAATCACTACATCAATCAGTGGGAGAAAAATATTGGCCTCAGGGCTTGTGTGCCACTCCTGACTCCTGTGTGCATCATCACTCACTCAGTGGGCCATAGAAAGCCTATTTTTTTTTTTGCTTTATTTGGGTTCTAAATTCTACCTGAAAAAATCAATAAATCAATCAGTGGGAGATTAATATTGGCCTTTGGGCTTGTGTGCCAGTCCTAAGCGTGCCATCTCTCTCACAAATAGTGGGCCATAGAAAGCCTATTTATTTATTTTTTTTTTGGTTTTATAAATTCTCCCTGAAAAAAAAAGGGAGATTAATATTGGCCTTTCTGCTTGTGTGCCAGTCTTGACTCCTGGGTGTGCCATCTCTCTCTTTCTCTCCAATTGTGGGCCATAGAAAGCCTATTATTTTTTTAGCTTGATTTGGGTTCCAAAATCTACCTGAAAAAATCACTACATCAATCATTGGGAGAACAATATTGGCCTCTGGGCTTGTGTGCCACTCCTGACTCCTGTGTGCGTCATCTCTCACTCAGTGGGCCATAGAAAGCCTATTTCTTGTTTTATTTGTTTTCTAAATTCTCCCTGAAAAAATCATTTTATTTTATTTGGTTTCTAAATTCTTCCTGAAAAAATCATTTTATTCTATTATTTTTTTTTTCTAAAGTCTCCCTGAAAAAAAAAAAAAATCAGTGGGAGATTAATATTGGCCTCTGGGCTTGTGTGCCACTCCTGACTCCTGTGTGTGGCATCTCTCACTCAGTGGGGCATAGAAAGCCTTTTTTTTATTTTTTTATTTTTATTTGGTTTCTAAATTGTCATTGGAAAAATCATTTTATGTTATTTGGTTTCTAAATTCTTCCTGAAAAAATCATTTTATTTTATTTTGTTTCTAAAGTCTCCCTGAAAAAAATAAAAAAAATAAAAAAAAACAGTGGGAGATTAATATTAACATTTGTGCTTCAGTGACAGTCCTGCGTGTGTGGCATCTCTCTCATTTTGTGCCACCAAAAACAGAGTGTGTAACATTGTGCCTGACTTTCGTTGTGGTCTCACCCACCTGTAAAGGGGTAGCTAAATCATACTGAAGTTATAGCTCACCGTGTAAGTTGTGTGACAGCAACAAATACCGTTAGTTTGGTTACGTTTTTAAAACAATGAGGAAGTCTGGTGGAAGAGGTCGTGGCCGGGGGCGTTCATTGTCAGCTGGTAATGAGGGTAGTGGTAGTGGTGGAGCATCAGGTGGTCGTGGGAAAAAAAATATTGCACCTAAGTCTGGAGCTGTGGAGCCAGGTTCGTCGTCTGGCTACACAAGGCCTCGAACGCTCCCTTTTCTGGGAGTAGGAAAACCGCTTTTAAAGCCGGAGCAGCAAGAGCAAGTTTTGGCTTATCTTGCTGACTCAGCCTCTAGCTCTTTTGCCTCCTCTCGTGAAACTGTTAAATGTAAAAGCAGCGCGTCGTTAGTGGATGTTCGCGGTCAGGGACAAGTCGCTTCCTTGTCCTCTTCAGCAAAAACAACAACAGAGAAGAATGCAGCAGGCGACACAACGGGTTACTCCATGGAGCTCTTTACACATACCGTCCCTGGCTTAGAAAGTGAAGCAGTTAACAGTCCATGCCCATTACAAGTTGAATCTGACATGGAGTGCACTGATGCACAGCCACAGCCAGACTACTATGCTGGTCCTTTGACTCAGACCACAACATTGCCCTCGCAGGGTAATGATCAAGAATCAGACCCTGATGAGACTATGTTGCCCCATCACGAACGCTATACCACCGACCGACACGGTGACACAGACGAAGTTGCACACGAGCTACAAGAAGAGGCAATAGATGACCCAGTTCTTGACCCCGATTGGCAGCCATTGGGGGAACAGGGTGCAGGCGGCAGCAGTTCTGAAGCGGAGGAGGAGGGGCCGCAGCAGGCATCAACATAGCAACAGGTTCCATCTGCCAGGCCCGTATCTTGCCCAAAACGCATGGCAAAGCCAAAACCTGTTGGAGGACAGCGTGGCCATCCGGTTAAAGCTCAGTCTGCAATGCCTGAAAAGGTATCCGATGCTAGAAAGAGTGCAGTCTGGCATTTTTTTAAACAACATCCAATTGATCAGCGCAAAGTCATCTGTCAAAAATGTTCAACTACCTTAAGCAGAGGGCAGAATCTGAAAAGTCTCAATACAAGTTGCATGCATAGACATTTAACCACCATGCATTTGCAAGCCTGGACTAACTACCAAACGTCCCTTAAGGTTGTAGCACCCTCGGCCAATGAAGCTAGTCATCAACGCAACATCCCTTCCGGCAGTGTAGGGCCACCATTTTCCGCACCATCTGCAGTATCTGTGCAGGTTTCTTTGCCAGGCCAAAGCAGTCAGGGTCAGGGAATCACCAGTTTCGTAGTAGGAAACACTGCATCTAGGGCACCGGCGGCAACAATACCATCTCCCACCGTCTCTCAGTCTGCCATGTCCACCGGCACCCCCGCTAGTTCCACGATCTCCAGCTCTCCAGTCCAGCTCACCCTACATGAGACTATGGTTAGAAAAAGGAAGTACTTACCCTCGCATCCGTGTACACAGGGTTTGAACGCCCACATAGCTAGACTAATCTCGTTAGAGATGATGCCCTACCGGTTAGTTGAAAGCGAAGCTTTCAAAGCCCTGATGGACTACGCTGTACCACGCTACGAGCTACCCAGTCGACACTTTTTTTCCAGAAAAGCCATCCCAGCCCTCCACCAGCATGTTAAAGAGCGCATCGTCCATGCACTCAGGCAATCTGTGAGCACAAAGGTGCACCTGACAACAGATGCATGGACCAGTAGGCATGGCCAGGGACGTTACGTGTCCATCATGGCACATTGGGTGAATATTGTGGATGCAGGGTCCACAGGGGACAGCAAGTTTGGGACAGTTCTGCCTAGCCCACGGTCTAGGAAACAGTTGGCTGTAGCCGTTCGCACCCCCTCCTCCTCCTCCTCGTCCTCCTGCAGAAGCGAGAGCTCGTCCACAGACCGCAGTCGCACAACCACTCCATCCGCAGCTGCCACTGTTGCACACCAGGTCTCCCATTATGGGGCAGCTACTGGCAAACGTCAGCAGGCTGTATTGGCTATGAAGTGTTTGGGCGACAACAGACACACCGCGGAAGTTCTGTCCGAGTTCTTGCAGAAAGAAACGCAGTCGTGGCTGGGCACTGTAGATCTTGAGGCAGGCAAGGTAGTGAGTGATAACGGAAGGAATTTCATGGCTGCCATCTCCCTTTCCCAACTGAAACACATTCCTTGCCTGGCTCACACCTTAAACCTGGTGGTGCAGTGCTTCCTGAAAAGTTATCCGGGGTTATCTGACCTGCTCCTCAAAGTGCGTGGACTTTGCTCACATATCCGCCGTTCGCCCGTACACTCCAGCCGTATGCAGACCTATCAGCGTTCTTTGAACCTTCCCCAGCATCGCCTAATCATAGACATTGCAACAAGGTGGAACTCAACACTGCACATGCTTCAGAGACTGTGCGAACAGAGGCGGGCTGTTATGTTTTTGTGGGAGGATACACATACACGGGCAGGCAGTAGGATGGCAGACATGGAGTTGTCAGGTGTGCAGTGGTCGAAGATTCAAGACATGTGTCAAGTCCTTCAGTGTTTTGAGGAATGCACACGGCTGGTTAGTGCAGACAACGCCATAATAAGCATGAGCATCCCCCTAATGCGTCTGCTGATGCAAAGTTTGACGCACATAAAGGATCAGGCGTCTGCAGCTGAGGAAGAGGAAAGCCTTGATGACAGTCAGCCATTGTCTGGCCAGGGCAGTGTACAGGACGAGGTAGCGGGCGAAGAGGAGGAGGAGGACGAGGAGGATGATGGGGATGATTATATTTTTAATGAGGAAGCTTTTCCGGGGCCACTGGAAATTGTTGGCGCAGCAAGGCCGGGTTCTGGTTTTTGGAGGGACACAAGTGACGTGGATTTGCCTGAAACTGCCCCTCAACCAAGCACAACCGCAGATTTGAGAACTGGAACTTTGGCCCACATGGCGAATTATGCCTTACGTATCCTCAAAAGGGACACACGCATTACTAAAATGATGAACGATGACGATTACTGGTTGGCCTGCCTCCTTGATCCTCGCTATAAAGGCAAATTGCAAAATATAATGCCACATGACAACTTGGAAATAATATTAGCAACCAAACAATAAACTCTTGTTGACCGTTTGCTTCTGGCATTCCCTGCACACAGCGCCCGTGATCGTTCTCACACGAGCTGCAGGGGCCAGCAGACCAGAGGTGTTAGAGGGGCAGAAATCAGAAGTGGCGTTGGCCAGAGGGGTTTTCTGACCAGGTTGTGGAGTGATTTTGCTATGACCGCAGACAGGACAGGTACTGCAGCATCAATTCAAAGTCACAGGAGACAACATTTGTCCAGTATGGTTACAAACTATTTTTCATCCCTTATCGACGTTCTCCCTCAACCGTCATTCCCATTTGATTACTGGGCATCCAAATTAGACACCTGGCCAGAATTGGCAGAATATGCATTGCAGGAGCTTGCTTGCCCGGCAGCTAGTGTCCTATCAGAAAGAGTATTCAGTGCTGCAGGTTCAATACTAACAGAAAAAAGGACTCGTCTGGCTACCCAAAATGTAGATGATCTAACCTTCATTAAAATGAACCACAACTGGATTTCGAAATCTTTTGCCCCACCTTGCCCGGCTGACACCTAGTTTTCCTATGAAAAGGTCTTGCATGTGGACTATTCTGAATGACTTTTCCAATCTCGTAATTTTCTGCACCTGATTGTCCAGCATACAACATGTTTACACCTCACTAAATGGCCAAACTCCCCACACGGGGCCGTGGTATCGCCACTTGGCGCCAGCACCCGTGAGAGTGCTGTTTGTCTGAAGAGGTGGGTGTGCCCGCTTTTGGTCGACGGCACTGCCACTGGGTCCCTCATAGTACAATAAAGTGTCTCTGGCGGAGGTGGTGTGCACCCAACGTCAGACACACCGTTGTAATATGAGGGGCCCTGGGCCTGTACCGCCGGCCACAAGACAGTTCCCCCCCCAGCTCAAACAGTGCTCTACCACTTGCAAAATTATCTCTCACAGCTCCATCAATGTGTAATCTATGCCCTGACATCCTTCAAAGCCTGGCACTGACAATACCATTGTATTGACATTTTTGTTATGTTAGGCCTTCGAAGCCTGTCTGCGGTCCCTCCTTCCACTAGGCCTCCACTGACCATTGTACTGCTGCCCGTGTACCCCTGGAACCAATTTTAAATTGCCAACAGCCCTATTTTTTTATGTTAGGCCTTCGAAGCCTGTCTGCGGTCCCTCCTTCCACTAGGCCTCCACTGACCATTGTACTGCTGCCCTTGTACCACTGGAACCAATTTTAAATTGCCAACAGCCCTATTTTTTTATGTTAGGCCTTCGAAGCCTGTCTGCGGTCCCTCCTTCCACTAGGCCTCCACTGACCATTGTACTGCTGCCCGTGTACCCCTGGAACCAATTTTAAATTGCCAACAGCCCTATTTTTTTATGTTAGGCCTTCGAAGCCTGTCTGCGGTCCCTCCTTCCACTAGGCCTCCACTGACCATTGTACTGCTGCCCTTGTACCACTGGAACCAATTTTAAATTGCCAACAGCCCTATTTTTTTATGTTAGGCCTTCGAAGCCTGTCTGCGGTCCCTCCTTCCACTAGGCCTCCACTGACCACACCACTGCTGCCCGTGTACCCCTGGAACCAATTTAAAATTGCCGACAGCCAGCCAATTTTATTATGTTAGGCCTTCGAAGCCTGTCTGCGGTCCGTTCTTTCTACTACTACTACACTGACCAGGCCACTGCTGCCCGTGTTCCCCTGGAACCAATTTAAAATTGCCTACAGCCATGTGTTATTATGTTAGGTCTTCGATGCCTGTCTGCGGTCACTCCTTCCACTAGGCCTCCACTGACCACACCACTGCTGCCCGTGTACCCCTGGAACCAATTTAAAATTGCCTACAGCCAGCCCAATTTTATTATGTTAGGCCTTCGAAGCCTGTCTGTGGTCCGTTCTTTCTACTACTACTACACTGACCAGGCCACTGCTGCCCGTGTTCCCCTGGAACCAATTTAAAATTGCCTACAGCCATGTGTTATTATGTTAGGCCTTCGATGCCTGTCTGCGGTCACTCCTTCCACTAGGCCTCCACTGACCACACCACTGCTGCCCGTGTACCCCTGGAACCAATTTAAAATTGCCTACAGCCAGCCCAATTTTTTTATGTTAGGCCTTCGAAGCCTGTCTGCGGTCCGTTCTTTCTACTACTACTACACTGACCAGGCCTCTGCTGCCCATGTTCCCCTGGAACCAATTTAAAATTGCCTACAGCCATCTGTTATTATGTTAGGCCTTCGATGCCTGTTTGCGGTCACTCCTTCCACTAGGCCTCCACTGACCACACCACTGCTGCCCGTGTACCCATGGAACCTATTTAAAATTGCCTACAGCCATCTGGTATTATGTTAGGCCTTCGATGCCTGTCTGCGGTCACTCCTTCCACTAAGCCTCCACTGACCACACCACTGCTGCCCGTGTACCCCTGGAACCAATTTAAAATTGCCTACAGCCATCTGTTATTATGTTAGGCCTTCAAAGCCTGTCTGCGGTCCTTCCTTCCAATAGTTCTCCACTGACCAGACCAATGCTGGCCGTGTACCCCTGGAACCCAGCTGAAAGTGCATGTAGCCTCCTTTTTTTCTTTGTTTTATATTTAGAAAGCCCAGATGAACTACGCTGTGCAACGGTTCAAGCTACCCAGTCGACATTTCTTTTGCGAGAAAAGCCATCCCAGCCCTCCAGCGGCATGAAAAAGTCTGCATTGTCATAGCACTCAGGCAATCAAACAGTAGAAAGGTGCACCTGACAAGAGACGCATGGACCAGTAGGCATGTCCACAAAAAGTTACGTGTCCATTACGGCGCACTGGGTTAATGTGTTGGATGCATGGTCCACAGGGGACAGCCTACAAAGTCTGTCTGCAGTCCCTAATTCCAATTTTCCTCCGCTGACCACACCACTGCTGCCCGTGTACCCCTGGAACCAATTTTACAGTGTCTACAGCCTAATTTTGTTATGTTAGGCCTACTACGCCTGTCTGCGGTCCCTCCTTCCAATACTCGTCCACTGACCACACCACTGCTGCCCGTGGACCCCTGGAACCTATTTTTAATTGCATAGAGCATCCTTTTTTTAATAGTAGGCGTACAAAGTCTGTCTGCGGTCCACTATTGAAATTGTCCTCCACTGCCCAGAGCACTGCTGCTTGTGTACCCCTGTAACTTTTTTAAGCTGCAGTGAGCCACATTTTTGGTTTAAGTCCTACTACCTGTGTCTGTCTGCGCCACTCAATTCAGCTGTGTTCCTTTGAAAAAAGCTGAGCGTCAATAGTCTTGTTTTCAGCCTCTAGGAATTTTAAAACTGCATTGGGGGTACAACTTTGGTAGGGCCTACTAACGGTGTCTGCCTCCCCAAGGTGTGCCCCAGGTTTCCTCGCCATTGCTTCGATCTTAATGCTCTCGTTTAGTAGTTGTTGGAAACTACACTGCATTAGGCCTACAAATTGGGTATGGGGTGTAGAGAGATGGTGTGTTACACTCCAAGGTGTTCCCCAGGTTTCCTCTCCATTGCTTCGATCTTCATGCTCTCGTTTACTAGTTGTTGGAAACTACACTGCATTAGGCCTACAAATTGGGTATGGGGTGTAGAGAGATGGTGTGTTCCACTACAAGGTGTTCCCCAGGTTTCCTCTCCATTGCTTCAATCTTCATGCTCTCATTTAGTAGTTGTAGGAAACTACACTGCATTAGGCCTACAAATTGGGTATGGGGTGTAGAGAGATGGTGTGTTACACTCCAAGGTGTTCCCCAGGTTTCCTCTCCATTGCTTCGATCTTCATGCTCTCTTTTACTAGTTGTTGGAAACTACACTGCATTAGGCCTACAAATTGGGTATGGGGTGTAGAGAGATGGTGTGTTCCACTCCAAGGTGTTCCCCAGGTTTCCTCTCCATTGCTTCGATCTTCATGCTCTCGTTTAGTAGTTGTTGGAAACTACACTGCATTAGGCCTACAAATTGGGTATGGGGTGTAGAGAGATGGTGTGTTCCACTCCAAGGTGTTCCCCAGGTTTCCTCTCCATTGCTTCGATCTTCATGCTCTCGTTTACTAGTTGTTGGAAACTACACTGCATTAGGCCTACAAATTGGGTATGGGGTGTAGAGAGATGGTGTGTTCCACTCCAAGGTGTTCCCCAGGTTTCCTGTCCATTGCTTTGATCTTCATGCTCTCGTTTAGTAGTTGTTGGAAACTACACTGCATTAGGCCTACAAATTGGGTATGGGGTGTAGAGAGATGGTGTGTTCCACTCCAAGATGTTCCCCAGGTTTCGTCCACATTGCTTCGGTCTTCCGACTCTCGTTTAGTAGTTGTAGAAAACTACACTGCATTAGGCCTACAAATTGGGTATGGGGAGTAGAGAGACGGTGTGTTACACTCCAAGGTGTTCCCCAGGTTTCGTCCACATTGCTTCGATCTTCCGACTCTCGTTTAGTAGTTGTTGAAAACTACACTGCATTAGGCCTACAAATTGGGTATGGGGTGTAGAGAGATGGTGTGTTCCACTCCAAGGTGTTCTCCAGGTTGCCTTTCCTGAACTTCTATCTTCAGGCTCTCATTAAATTGTAGTTAAATGGAACAACTGCATTTGGCGTACTAGTTGGTTTGGGGCCTACTATCGTTGTCTGCCACTCCTTGCTGTTCTCCTGGTTTCCTGTCCTGAATTTCCATTTTCAGGCTCTCGTTAAGGAGTTGTTAATGTTAGACTGCATTTGGCCTACTAGTTGGGTTGGGGCCTACTATCGGTGTCTGCCACTCCTTGCTGTTCTCCTCCACTGAACAAAGCTGTGCCGCCTGTTTACTATGGTTGCCAATTTTGAACTGCATTTCGACTACTTACTGATTTGGGCCTACTCTCTGTGTCAGCCTCTCATTCCAGTTGTCCTCCACTGCAATGCCCCCTGGTTAGTCCTGTGTTACCAATTTTGAACTGCATTTAGCCCACTTTATTCTTTGGGCCTATATCTGTGTTTCCTCCTCATCCTGCCCATTGCCCAGCCAGTGATAGATGAGTCTGTTGGTACATTGACCCATAACGCAAAATTCCCCGTGCACGCTACACAGCAAGATTGTGACCCTGCTGAAAGTCAGGTTCCTCTTCCCGCATACCATACCACCTTACACGGGGACAAAGAGGAAGGTGCAGATGAAAGTGCAGGTTCCTTCATCAGGTGGGGGGAGGAATACTAGTTGGCGACGTCACTGGCACAGGGCCTCTCATAGTACGCAAAAGTGTTGCTGCCGGTGGGAGGCGCCCCCGCCGTGCAAACACACCGCTGTACTTTGAGGGGCCCTGTGCCAGTGCCAATGCCAACGAGTGGGCCCCCCCTGCTTGCTCAGGATCACAGCACTTGCAAAGTTGAAATACTTACCTCTCCCTGCTCCACTGCCGTGACGTGGTCCAGATTTACTGGGCCCACTAATTACTTGAACCAGCCCTACCCCCCACAACTTTAGCCAAATGACCCCCAATTTCAAATGCCTTCCAATTATTATAAGCTAAATTATGATTGACAAGCTTCTGTAACAAGAATGGATGTTTTTGCCATTAAAATGGGCAGTGTAGGTGTTTTCCTGGCCTCCACTCACTGCCGACTATGCTCCCCCATTGACTTGGGTTTCGTGTTTCGGGTGATACCCGACTTTTCGCCATAATCGGCCGATTCTACTCGACTCGACTTCTAAGATAGTCGGGTTTCGCGAAACACGACTCGACTCTAAAAAGGTCAAGGTCGCTCAACCCTAGTTACAATGTCATGCTCTGTTTTAGTGGCTTATGACACATCCAGATTTGGCGTTCATAACCAAAATCTATTTTTCTAATCTAATATATGGCACCTTATTTGGTAATAACTTTGGAATGCTTAGCTTAAAAATTTTGCATAATGTTTCATTGTTTTTCAAGGATATTTACAAATAAAATGTTTATCAGACCTATTTAGTTGTGAAGTGATGGGTATTGGAATATTTCCTAAATTCTCTTCAACACTAACCTGTATCCTATATAATTATTATTATTATTATTTATTGTTATAGTGCCATTCATTCCATGGCGCTTTACATGTAAGGAGGGGTATACATAATAAAAACAAGTACAAGAATCTTAAACAATACAAGTCATAACTGGTACAGGAGGAGTGAGGACCCTGCCTGCAAAGGCTCACAATCTACAAGGGATGGGTGATAATACACTAGGTGAGGATAGAGCTGGTCATGCAGCGGTTTGGTCGATCGGTGGTTACTGCAGGTTGTAGGCTTGTCGGAAGAGGTGGATCTTCAGGTTCTTTTTGAAGGTTTCGATGGTAGGCGAGAGTCTGATGTGTTGTGGTAGAGGGTTCCAGAGTAGGGGTGATACGCGAGAGAAATCTTGTATACGATTGTGGGGAGAGGAGATAAGAGGGGAGTAGAGAAGGAGATCTTGTGAGGATCGGAGGTTGCGTGTAGGTAAGTATCGGGAGACGAGGTCACAGATGTATGGAGGAGACAGATTGTGGATGGCTTTATATAATAAATAAATGTACTACCATTTAGGTACATGGCAGGGCTTGGAAGAGAAGGAGCGTCACTTGGCTATTGGAACAATAATTTTGGTAGAATATATTGTGGACACCATTACAGAGCACTTAAGGTGCTAGAAATGCAGACATCCACCACAAGTGACCCCTATTTAGAAAGTACACCCCTCAAGAAATTTTTCTAGATTTGAATTGAGCATTTGGACATAATAGGTGTCTCATAGAATTTTATAACATTTGAAATTCTATTAGAATGTTGTGTTAGCCCATATTTTTTATTTTCACTAAAAATAATAGGAAAAATGGTTGCCACAATTTGTTAAGCCCCCTCCAACCGGCTGTCATCTACCGCCCCCCAGGGCCAGCCTCCACCTTCTTTGACCACTTCACCAGCTGGCTACTTCATTTCCCTACTATCATAATGGGTGACTTCAACATCCCCATTGACACTTCCCTCTCAGCTGCCACTAAATTTTTATCTCTCACTTCCTCCTTCGGCCTCACTCAATGGTCTTCTGCAGCCACCCACAAAGATGGCCACACACTGGACCTCATCTTCACCCGCCTCTGCTCCCTATCTAACCTCTCTAACTCACCTCATCCTCTCTCTGACAACAACCTTCTCACATTCTCTTCTCTCTCCACTCCATGTCTACAATCCCTCCCCCACAAATTTTCACACCCTCGCAGAAATCTTAAACACCTTGACCTACACTCATTCTCTGAATCCCTCCTCCCTCTCACAGGTATAAGTTTCTTACACAATGCGGATGACGCTGCCGCTCTATATAACACCACAATAGCTGTAGCTTTGGAATCTACTGCCCCACTTACACATTTCAAAGCTCGCAAAATCAACAGACAGCCCTGGCACACCAGCCTGACCAAAGAACTGAGGCTAGCTTCCAGGGCTGCTGAGCGCAGATGGAAAAGATCCCACTCCAATGAGCACTTCATCGCTTTCAAACAGTCCCTCACTACTTTCAAGACCACACTCGCCACAGCTAAACAAACCTACTTCTCATCTCTCATATCCTCCCTGTCTCACAACCCTAAACAGTTATTCAACACCTTCAATTCTCTCCTCCGTCCCCCAGCACCTCCTCCCTCCCCACTCATCTCAGCTGAAGACTTTGCCTCATTTTTCAAGCAGAAAATTGAGAATATCAGAGACAGTTTTGGTCAACAACCCCCAGAGCCCTTCCTCCCGACTTCGCAGCCCTCCACCTCCAAAACCAACTTCTCTACCATTACAGAAGTTCAACTCTCTACTCTACTCTCAAGATCACATCTCACCACCTGTGCACTTGACCCGATCCCATTCCACTTCATCCCAAACCTCACAACAGTCTTCATCCCAACCCTAACCCATCTCTTCAACCTATCACTAACAACTGGTGTTTTCCATCAAGCTTTAAACATGCCTCCATCACATCTATCTTCAAAAAGCCCTCTCTTGACCCATCCTCTGCATCTAGCTATCACCCTATATCACTTCTCCCCTATGCCTCCAAGCTACTGGAACAACATGTTTACCTTGAACTGTCCTCCCATCTGTCTTCTTGCTCCCTCTTCGACCGCTTACAATCTGGCTTCTGGTCACACCACTCCACTGAAACTGCCCTAACTAAGGTCACCAATGACCTCTTAACCGTCAAGAGCAAGAGACACTACTCTGTCCTCGTCCTTCTGGACCTGTCGGCTGCCTTTGACACAGTGGAACTTTCCCTATTATTACAGACCCTCTCATTCCTTGGCATCACAGACTTGGCCCTATCCTGGATCTCATCATACCTAACAGACCAGACATTCAGCGTCTCCCACTCACACACCACCTCCTCCTCACCTCGCCCCCTATCTGTCGGAGTCCCACAAGGTTCAGTCCTAGGGCCCCTGCTCTTCTCCATTTACACCTTTGGCCTTGGACATCTCTGGACCAGATATCACCTCCCTACTAACCAGAATCCCTCAATGTCTGTCCACTATTTCATCCTTCTTCTCCGCTAGATTTCTGAAACTTAACATGGACAAAACAGAATTCATCATCTTTCCCCCATCCCACGTGACCCCCCAATGAACCTTTCCATTACAGTAAATGGCTGCCCACTCTCCCCAGTCCACAAGCTCACTGCCTTGGGGTAATCCTTGATGCTGATCTCTCCTTCAAACCACATATCCAAGCCCTTTCCAGTTCCTGCCAACTTCAACTCAAAAATATTTCACAAATCCGTTCATTCCTCAACCAAGAATCTGCAAAAACCTTAGTCCATGTCCCCATCATCTCTCGCCTTCACTACTGCAACCTCCTGCTCTGTGGCCTCCCCTCGAACACTCTCGCACCCCTCCAATCTATTCTAAACTCTGCTGCCCGACTAATCCACCTGTCCCCCCGCTATTCCCCAGGTTCTCCCCTCTGTGAATCCCTTCACTGGCTCCCCATTACACAGAGACTCCAGTACAAAACCCTAACCACCTACAAAGCCATCCACAACCTGTCTCCTCCATACATCTGTGACCTCGTCTCCCGGTACTTACCTACATGCAACCTCCGATCCTTACAAGACCTCCTTCTCTACTCCCCTCTTATCTCCTCTTCCCACAATTGTATACAAGATTTCTCCCGCGTATCACCCCTTCTCTGGAACCCTCTACCACAACACATCAGACTCTCGCCTACCATCGAAACCTTCAAAAAGAGCCTTAAGACCCACCTCTTCCGACAAGCCTATAACCTGCAGTAACCACAGATCGACCAAACCACTGCATGACCAAATCAACCCTCGCCTACTGTATTCTCACCCATCCCTTGTAGATTGTCAGCCTTCGCAGGCAGGGTCCTCTCTCCTCCTGTACCAGTTATGATTTGTATTATTTAAGATTATTGTACTTGTTTTTATTATGTATACCCTCCTTACATGTAAAGTGCCATGGAATAAATGGTGCTATAACAATAAATAATAATAATGATGTGGCAATATTTTACACAGTAAGGTTTGGAAGCTATGTAGTGCAATTTGACTTAAGTATGCAGATTTGCTGGAATAATTTGTAGATACCATTTGCAGAGCCCTTAAAAAGAATCTGTCAGCAGGTTTTTGCTATGTAATCTGAAGACACCATGAGGTAGGAGTCATGTAAGCATCGGGAGACTCGGCGCCAACAATGCTTGGAACGGCACTAGTGCAGGAGGTGACTATCTGTTACTTTTATTTTACTTTGGGGAATATAATGTTTAAGCAGTGGACAACCATTTTAATACCTACCCTTGGAGTACTCAGATGTAACCAATTAAACCAGGTTTGTAACTATAAGTGCATGGGTTGCAATTGCACCTAGAGCCTAGGTGGCCCAAAAGGTCGCATTGGTCCATATGTAAAGACTATTACTATCAAAGATGTGCGATAATTGGAGCTTTTGCATTGGGGCCCACAAGTTTCAAGTTACGCCACTGGCTATAACCTAGTCAGGTTTTTCAGTGTCTAGTAGCTTTTTGATGACACTTGCAATGTTATTTCAAAAATTATTGTTATTTCAAAAATTAGATTTTTTTTTCTGTAGATTGCCTTATATGATACAGTAGAATATTAATTAATTTTAGATGTCTCATAAAATTCTGTCTTGATTTGAGCAGAACACACAGTCTTTTATTCTGTAATGAGTTTGACATTTATATAGAAATATGACATTAACTTGCTAAGCTGATCTCTATATCTTCCCATAGCCACACAGCTCCCCCTGAATAGTCTAAATCCACGAATACATCATGCAGACTTCAAATATTACCGTGCTGTGTCGAATCACAATAGGTTCATAAATCTAAATTGTAATTGTGAAGTTGTCAGGTGACCGAGAATGGCACCAAATTATTTCCTAGCAGATGCCATGCTATGTTGAGCTACAAATGAACTTGCTGTGAAGAAGAACTTGCATACCGTACCTCTCAGATTGTGATCAGAAGCCGATCTTGTTAAAGCGCAACATGAAATATAACTCAATGGAAATGCATTGATTAAAACACCTGTAGTGTTTCACATCACAAATTATAGACCAAAAAAGAAGAAAAAAAAATCATTATTCACAGTGTGAAACATTAATTTAATGGGGACAGACATGTAACTCAATGTTAGTTTGTAATTCCCTCAAAAAGAGCTAATCCAATAGCATCCCACTACTGTACTATTACACAGGTCTACAAAAAAATATTTAATGTAATCTTCGCAGGTGGCTTTGTACTTTTCTGAATCCTCTTTTTGTCCTGATTTTATTATAAGGTATAGGAAATATAGAAATATACTGGCGACATTTAGAAAACGGTAATCTACATATCAGAAAAAATGCTTCACCTTACAAAACAGTTTTCATTCAACCAAAATATTTTCACATGCAAAATAAAAAAACTAAATATGAGCAGAAATTAAAAGTGCTTGACATTAGACTGTCGATGATACGACATTTCAGTTTTGTCCCTATATAACATCCAACAGTAATCTGCCATTATTGAGTCATTCCAAAAACCCTGGTAGCGGTGTTCCATTACTTTATTGTCCTGGTGAAAACGCGTGCCTTGTTCACTGCTTACATCCCCAAGATTGTGAGGGAAGAAATCTAAATGTGAATGCAAAAAGTGCATTTTCAGAGACATGCTACATCCAAGACAGTGATATGCATTTAGCAGTTCCACAACACCTACAACATATTCTGGAGATGTTTGTTTTCCTAAGAAGTTTTCACAGATCCACTTGAAGCTTTTCCAAGATATCAATTCCTTATCATTTAGAGTTCCTTCAAACACATCATCTCTCATAAGCTCTCTGATCTGAGGACCAACAAATACCCCATCCTTCAGTTTTTCTGGTGAAATGCTGGAGAATTTCTGTGAAATGTACTGGAACCCTTGTGAATTTGTATTTGCCATGGCTTTCACAAAGTTTTTAATCAATCCCAACTTTATATGTAGTGGAGGAAGAAAGATTTATGTTGGAGCAACTAAAGGATTATGCTGAACATTGTCTCTACCTGGAGCATAGATGTTTCTCTGTCCCCAATCATGATGAACATAATGCTCTACTGTATTTCTACTGTCCCATAAACACAAGAAGCATCAAAATTTTGTCAAACCTCCTTGCATTCCCATTAGCAGACCAATCACTTTCAAATCTCCACAGATATTCCATTGATGATGCTTATATTGTATAGCATCCAAAACAACTGATAGATTTTCATAACTTTCCTTTAGATGACATGAGTGTGCAATAGGGATTGATGGTTTCATATTTCCATTGTGAAGCAACACTGCTTTCAAACTTCTGTAGGATGAGTCAATAAATAATCGCTAATCTGCAACAAAATACTATTGATTCATTTCTTCAAAGAGGCCTTTCCCATTGTTACAGTAAACTATTGGGCCATCAACTGTGAAAATTTGTGTTAAAGTGTTACTTCTGTTTCGGTTATAACACACTTTGACATCATCATGAAGAAGATTCTTCTGTTTAAACCTAAATGCAAGAAGTTCAGCTTTATCTTTTGACAATGAAAGGTCTCTGATGACATAATTTAATTCATGTTGAGTAAAGCGTTCTGACTGCTTGGCTGCTCCATCAGGCACATATTTATCTTGACTTGAGGTCTCCATTTCTTCACCACTAGCTTCAGCTCTATAGTCTTCATGTTCTACTTCATTTTCATCCAATCCAGACATAGGTGGTACAGGAACTGGCAAGGTATCATCATGTGGAACTGACCTATTCGCAGATTTAAGTTCAGGGTAATTAATCTTATGTTTGTTCTTTGTAGAAAGGCCCTTCAGTTTGACAAAAGTAGCAGTCATTATTAAGATATTTGGGTTCTCTCCAAATCATGGAAACAGTAAATGGTATAGCCACTTTCCTCATATTCAACCAGTCATGAAGACCATTTGAACAACTTAAGCATATCACATGAGGGGCCCAGCTTTTGTCTTGACCACCAAGTGAACACTTAAAGTACATCTGGTACATCTTTTTAATATAATGAGTGATTGAACGTACATGGCCTTTTAGTGTAAAAGAACCACATACATAGCAAAATCTGTTCGGATGATTGATACACATTTTCTCCATTAAATCAGAACAAACAGTAGAGTAAGTTCAGTTCAATGGTGGTGACAAACTCAAAAAAATGTGAGGAGCCAACCGGCTATATGTTGATATTTCCCCAGAGATGACAGAGGTAGCTTGTATTTAGAACTGATTTTACTGGAGGTTATCTGGTAGATAAATATATACAGATGTGAGGTAAACGGGTCAGCCTATTGCTTGCAGATGACCATTTGCAGACAGGCGGTTTCTCAGTGTGATATTGGCTGCTTTCAGGTTCTTTCTCTGTGGAGACCCTCACTCAGTTACACCTCAGTGGCTGAGCTACTTTCTACCCTCTGAGGTGGCCTGCCCTCCCAGAAATGCAGTGAAAATCCTCTCACAATGGCCGTTGTCCGCTGCCTTCCCTTCTATCACCCTGTGGCAGGGCTCAGATTCCTGCAGAGGCCTGTCTCCTGTCAGTCTCACATACCAGTTCTTGCTGCCGTCACCATCCTTTTCTGACTGACTCAAATCTTACCGTCTCATAACAGTTAGCTCCTCCCTATAATATGTGACTTTCCGAGAAGCGGTAATTGGTTGACTGCACTTTTAATACTTATTCCCATAAAACTCACTAAAACCTTTACTGATGTTGCCCTTGGAAGAAAATTCACAATTAAGCAAGACAAGCAAAGAAATGGGAATTACATCGGAAAAACCATATACATTGAAAATGCAGAAATAATGTAATAACAAAAATACTTTTATCTCAGAAACTTTATATGATAGAGCAAAGCTAAGCATATTTTTGGAATCAACACATCAAACTCCATAAAACAAGCATATTACCCTTGCTGCTAAGTTTTTTTTTTGTGTTGACCAGTGTTATTAACTGAATAAAGTGAAAATAGCTGAAAACACAAATTACAAGGTCCACATGCTGTAAACACAAATCCAAAAAACAATTGCAGAATTGTACTTTTTTCACTGCACTTGGATTTTTTTTCTCATTTTCCAATATGTTTTGACATCCTGCTAAACACTTAATCTCATATGGCTATATTGATGGAATGATAAAAAAATGTTATGGCTTTTGGAAAAGATTTAGGCCTGGAAACAAAGGTGTGAAAAAAGAAAATCGCCATGTCAGGAAGGGGTTCAAAATAATATTTTAAAGTTATAAATGTTACAAAATTTGGGTCCTTTTAAATAATATCTGGTGTCACCCCCAACAGAAGTTGAAGAACAAATTATGTCAAATTAGCCTAACAAGAGCAGGTTGTGATATCACAGACACTTTATGAAATACTCACATCTAGGGTTGAGCGAAACAGATCGGACAAATTCAAAAATCGCCGACTTTCGGCAAAGTCAGGTTTCGTGAAATCCGACCTGATCCTAGTGTGGGATCGGCCACGAGGTCTGCGATCTTCGCGCCAAAGTCGCATTTCGTACGATGCTTTCAGCGCCATTTTTCAGCCAATGAAGGAGGACGCAGAGTGTGGGCAGTGTGATGACATAGGTCTCGGTCCCCACCACCTTAGAGAAGGGCATGACAGTGATTGGCTTGCTTTCTGCGGCGTCACAGGGTCTATAAAGGGGCTTGCACGCCGACCGCCATCTTACTTCTGCCGATCGTAGCATAGGGAGAGGTTGCCGCAGCTGCATCAGAAGAAGGGATATAGTTAGGGAGGGAAGATTAAGCCCCGAAACTGCTTGTGCTGTAGCAATTTCCACTGTCCAACACCACCATTTGTTTGCAGGGACAGTGGAGTTTATATTTTTGTGCATCAGCTCTGTAACTTATTAGTAGTGTTGAGCGATACCGTCCGATACTTGAAAGTATCGGTATCGGATAGTATCGGCCGATACCCGAAAAATATCGGATATCGCCGATACCGATATCCGATACCAATACAAGTCAATGGGACATCAAGTATCGGAAGGTATTCTCATGGTTCCCAGGGTCTGAAGGAGAGGAAACTCTCCTTCAGGCCCTGGGATCCATAGGGTTGTGTAAAATAAAGAATTAAAATAAAAAATATTGATATGCTCACCTCTCTGGCGGCCCCTGGACATCACGCTGCTAACCGGGAGGCTTCATTGTTTAAAATGCGCGCCTTTAGGACCTGCGAATGACGTCCCGGCTTCTGATTGGTCGCATGCCGCCCATGTGACCGGCACGCGACCAATCAGAAGCCGTGACATCATTCGCAGGTCCTCAATTCCTAGAATTAGGAGTTTTTGTGAATGAGAATGACGTCGCGGCTTCTGATTGGTCGCGTGCCAAACAAAAACAGTTTTAGGACAGCGTTGCCATCCGGTGAAAGTAGCACAGCGTGCAATGCCTGAAAAGGTATTCCATAGTAGGAAGAGTGCAGTGTGGGACCGTTCTGCTAGCCCACGGTCTAGGAAACAGTTGGCTGTAGGTGTTCGCCACCCCTCCTCCTCCTCCTCCAGAAGCAAAAGCTCGTCCACAGAGCGCAGTCGCATGACCACTCCATCCGCAGCTGCCAGTGTTGCACACGAGGTGTCCGATTATCGAACAGCTAGTGGTAAGCGTCAGCAGGCTGTGTTAGAAATGAAGTGTTTGGGTGACAACAGACACACCGCGGAAGTACTGGCTGAGTACTTGCAGCAAGAAACTCAGTCATGGCTGGGCAGTATACATCTTGAGGCAGGCAAGGTAGTCAATGATAACGGAAGGAATTTTATGGCTGCCATAGCCCTTTCAGAACTGAAACACATACCTTGCCTGGCTCACACCTTGAACCTGGTGGTGCAGTGCTTCCTGAAAAATTATCCGGGGTTACCAGCCCTGCTCCTGAAGGTGCAAAGACTTTGCTCACACATCTGCCGGTCGCCCGTACACTCCAGCCGTATGCTGAATCTTCCCCAGCACCGCCTTATAATCGACGTTGCAACAAGGTGGAACTCCACACTGCACATGCTTCATAGGCTGTGGGAACAGAGGCGTGCTGTAATTTATTTGTGGGATGATACACATACACAGGCAGGCAGTTGGATGGCAGACATGGAGTTGTCTGGTGTGCAGTGGTCGAAGCTACAAGACCTCTGTCAAGTCCTTCAGTGTTTTGAGGAATGCACACGGCTGGTAAGTGCAGACGACGCCATCATAAGCATTAGCATCCCACTAATGCGTCTGCTGATGCAAAGTTTGACACACATTAAGGAGCAGGTGCCTGCAGCCGAGGAGGAGGGAAGCCTTGATGACAGTCAGGCATTGTTTGCTCAGGGAACTCTCCTGGACAAGGTGGCAGACGAAGAGGAGGAGGATGATGGGGATGAATATTTATGGGAGGAGGATGCTTCTCAGGGGGCAATGGAAGGTCAGGTACAGGGTTTTTGCGGGACACAAGTAATGTTGATTTGCAAGAAAGTGCTCCTCAACCCAGCACAAGCAGTGAATTGACACCTGGAACATTGGCCCACATGGCTGAGTATGCCTTGCGTATCCTAAAAAGGGACCCCCGCATTATCAAAATGATAATCCAGGTTGTGGAGTGATTTCGCAATGACCGCAGACACGACAGGTACTGCTGCATCGATTCAAAGTGACAGGAGACAGCATTTGTCCAGTATGGTTACAAACTATTTTTCCTCCCTTATCGATGCTCTCCCTCACAGGTCATTCCCCTTTGATTACTGGGCATCTAAAATAGACACCTGGCCTGAATTGGCAGAATATGCATTACAGGAGCTCGCTTGCCCTGCTGCTAGTGTGCTATCAGAAAGAGTCTTCCGTGCTGCTGGTTCAATATTGACCGAAAAAAGGACACGTCTGGCTACCCAAAATGTTAATGATCTAACCTTCATTAAAATGAACCAATCATGGATTTCAAATTATTTTGCCCCACCTTCCCCTGCTGACATGTAGCTTGTCTGAAAAATGTCTTGCTTTTGGCCTCCTCTTACGGACTGCTCCAATTCCTCCATTTGCAGCTGCTGAATGTCCACCATAGGCCATTTTTATACCTCCCTAAATGAGCTGACTCCCCCCACAGGGCCGTGGTCACCACTTGGCGCAAGCACCCGTGTGAGTGCCGTTTGCCTGGACAGGTGGGTGCGCCTACTCTTGGGCGACAGCACTGGCACAGGGTCCCTCAGAGTACAATGAAGTGTCTCTGACGGTGGTGCACAACCAACGTCAGACACACAGTCATAATATGAGGGGCCCTGTGCCAGTACCGCTGCCCATGAGAGAGTGTTCCCCCCAGCTCGAACAGTGCTCTACCACTTGCAATACTTACCTCTCACTGCTCCACCACTGTGTAGTCTGTGCTGGTAAATCCTTCAATGGCACTGCCAATACAAATTTGTTGAAATGATAGATGATAGTTAAAATATACAGGGGCCCTGGCCTCTATTTAGACCAGTTAATACTTTGCGTCAACTTCCACTGTCTGCTACTCAGCAGAGGAGCCCACGCCTGTACCTAGCTATGCCACCTGTTTATTTATGAACAATTTTTTGGCAGACATTTAGCCCACTTTATTGTTTGGGCCTACTAAGTGTGTCAGCCACTCATTACAGTTGTCCTCCGCTGAACAAAGCACTGCCGCCAGTTTAGTCCTGTTACCAGTTTTGAACTGCATTTAGCCTACTTACTTATTTGGGCCTAGTAACTGTGTCAGCCACTCCTTACAGTTGTCCTCCGCTGAACAAAGCAATGCCGCCTGTTTAGTCCTGTTAGCTATTTTTAACTGCATTTAGCCTACTTACTTTTTTGGGCCTACTAACTGTGTCAGCCTCTCATTACAGTTGTCCTCCGCTGAACAAAGCAATGCCGCCTTTTTAGTCCTGTTATCAATTTTGAACTGCATTTAGCATACTTACTTATTTGGGCCTAGTAACTGTGTTAGCCACTTCTTACAGTTGTCCTCCGATGAACACAGCAATGCCGCCAGTTTAGTCCTGTTAACAATTTTGTACTGCATTTAGCCTACTTTAATATTTGGGCCTATATCTGTGTTTCCTCCTCATCCTGCCCATTGCCCAGCCACTGCTAGATGAGTCTGCTGGTACATTGACCCAGACCACTACATTCCCCTTGCACTCTACACAGCCAGAATATGACCCTGCTGAAAGTCAGGTTCCCCTTCCCGCATACTATACCACCTTGCACGGGGACAAAGAGGAAGGTGCAGATGAAAGTGCAGGTTCCTTCATCACGTGGGGGGGCATACTCGTTGACACTGGCACAGGGCCCCTCATAGTACGCAAAAGTTTCTCTGGCAGTGGGAGGCGCCACCTGCCATCAAACACACCGCCGTACTATGAGGGGCCCCATGCCATTGCCAACTAGTGGGCCCCCCTGCTTGCTCAGGATTACAGCACTTGAAAAGTTGAAATACTTACCTCTCCCTGCTCCACCGCCGTGACGTATTCCGCATTTACTGGGCCCACGAAAATTTTGAGCCAGCCCTACCCCACAACTTTAGCCAAATGACCCCCTGTTTTCAATGCCTAACTATTATTATAAAGTAAATTAAGATTGACAAGCTAAAGAAATAAGAATTGATGTTTTTGGCATTAAAATGGGCACTGTAGGTGTTTTCCTGTCCTCCACTCACTGCCGACTTTAATTCCCCATTGACATGCATTCGGTTTCGTGTTTCTGTCGGCCCCCGACTTTTCGCAATAATTGGCCGATTTCACCCGACCCGACTTTTGACAAAGTCGGGTTTCGCGAAACCCGACTCGATCCTAAAAAAGTAAAAGTCGCTCAACTCTACTCACATCCTCTAAAATCTTATTAATCTTGGCCTGAATACACAAAATTGCCACTTATCCAACCGTTTTACCCATCACTCCTACATGGACTTTGGTAAGTTTTAGGTACTCGGGTCTGCTGTCAAATCTCCTATACAGTACAGATCAAAAGTTTGGACACACCTACTCATTTAAAGATTTTTCTGTATTTTCATGACTATGAAAATTGTACATTCACACTGAAGGCATCAAAACTATGAATTAACACATGTGGAATTATATACTTAACAAAAAAATGTGAAACAACTGAAATTATGTCTTATGTTCTAGGTTCTTCAAAGTAGCCACCCTTTGCTTTAATGACTGCTTTGCGCACTCTTGGCATTCTCTTGATGAACTTCAAGAGGTAGTCACCGGGAATGGTTTTCAGTTCACAGGTGTGCCCAGTCAGGTTTAATAAGTGGGATTTCTTGCCTTATAAATGGTGTTGGGACCATCAGTTGTTCAGAAGTCTGGTGGATATACAACTGATAGTCATACTGAATAGACTAGTAGAATTTGTATTATGGCAAGAAAAAAGCAGCTAAGTAAAGAAAAACGAGTGGCCATCATTACTTTAAGAAATGAAGGTCAGTCAGTCCAAAAAATTAGGAAAACAGCAGCTCATATTAGAGACCAGGTCAATGCCACACAGAGTTGTAGCAGCAGACACATCTCTACAACAACTGTTAAGAGGAGACTTTGTGCAGCAGGCCTTCATGGTAAAATAACTGCTAGGAAATCACTGCTAAGGACAGGCAACAAGCAGAAGAGCCTTTTTTGGGCTAAAGAACACATGGAATGGACAGTAGAACAGTGGAAGTCCGTGCTGTGGTCTAATGAGTCTAAATTTGAGATCTTTGGTTCCAACCACCATGACTTTGTGCGACGCAGAAAAGGTGAACGGATGGACTCTACATGCCTGGTTCCCATCGTGAAGCATGGAGGAGGAGGTGAGGTGTGATGGTGTGGGGGTGCTTTGCTGGTGACACTGTTGGGGATTTATTCAAAATTGAAGGCATACTGAACCAGCATGGCTACCACAGCATCTTGCATCGGCATGCTATTCCATCCAGTTTTCGTTTAGTTGGACCATCATTTAATTTTCAACAGTACAATGACCCCAAACACACCTCCAGGCTGTGTAAGGGCTATTTGACCAAGTAGAAGAGTGATGGGGTGCTACGCTAGATGACCTGGCCTCCACAGTCACCAGACCTGAACCCAATCGAGATGGTTTGGGGTGAGCTGGACCACAGAGTGAAGGCAAAAGGGCCAACAAGTGCTAAGCATCTATGGGAACTCCTTCAAGATTGTTGGAAGACCATTCCCGGTGACTACATCTTGAAGCTCATCAAGAGAATGCCAAGAGTGTGCAAAGCAGTCATCAAAGCAAAAGGTGACTACTTTGAAGAACCTAGAATATAAGGCATAATTTCAGTTGTTTCACACTTGTTTGTTAAGTATATAATTCCACATGTGTTAATTCATAGTTTCGATGTCTTCAGTGTGAATGTAC